>NC_048228.1:89892150-89905716 GCF_002007445.2 Ailuropoda melanoleuca
TGACTCCCCATCTCTAGCCTCATGCAGAGGCTAAACTTCTAAAAGCTGTCATACAAGTCCTGCCCCCTAGGAAAACCATGCTTTGACCTTACCACATATAACAGTTTCGTTCAGTGGTGCTCAGTCCTGGCCACACACTAGAATCACCTGGGGAGCTTTTTAAAAATTCCAGCGATTGGACCGTAGCTGCCGAGATTCAGATTTCATGGGTTCTGAATTGGGGCTAGGGTATGGTTATGTTTGAAAAGCTCCCCGTGTGGTTTAATGTGCGGCCAGAGGAAAGAAATCCCAGCTGTCTGCTCACTGTGTCTGCTTCTCAATTCCAGTATAAAAGTTTGCGTGCTTCTTTGCATAGCTGAAGACTTACACCTTTCTCCACCAGAAGCAAATCCCGACTGATGACCTTTAACAAAATAAATAACAAGCGGAAGCTCTGAAATTATTCATTTTCCTTAGAGGCTGCGGAGTCCCTCAGATCAAGGCCAAGTGCTCAGGATTTTTCAAAGTGAGAAAGCTTTCTCTAACCCAGGGGAAACCAGTTCCAGATGGGGTCAAGAGGGATTGTGGCAGTGGGGTGAGTCTCTCCTCTCTTCCAGAACAAACCTAGGGGGCTGTGACTTTTTAAAATTGTTTATCCTTTTCCACTTCACTGCAGTAAACATAGCCATCTCCCCATTTGCATTGAAACTTTATCCTATCTTGACTGGAGCACTGCCGAAAAGCCAAATCTCCTCCCGGGGGCCCATTTCTGCTTGGTGAATCATCTGCCTCTTCTTCCTCTTTCTTGATTTATTTTAGGCCCTCCCCGAGGCGTAGTCCTTGGCTCTCAGCTTTGCCTTGTGTTCACAATTCCTCAAATAGGTTATTCATGATGGTATCTTCAGCAAGTACAATCATCCTTTATTCTAAGCGCTCTAAGTGCTTGTGTTCATGATAGAAGGACAAGCTTAAGTCAACACGGCCCCTGCCTCACTGGGCTTACACTCCAGTGGGAGGACATCAACTTATTCAGAAAAGGCACACAAGCAAATGTATAAATGCAAGTTGCCTTAAGGACAGGGCAGAGCTCTATAACGGCCTAAGACAAAGGGATGCCTCTAGTTGGAGACATTAGAGAAACTGACATTTGAGCTGGGATCTGATGAGAAGGTGGAATTCTCATGCGCAATGGCCTTGGGGATCCCCAAATGATTCGTGAAATCCTTGAGGAGACACTGGGTCTCAAACTTTCCCTGTACCCAACATTCAGCATCAAGCTTCCAGGAGCTCAGTAAATAAATATCGATGTAACATTTTTTTCCCAAATAACAAAACGTTTCTGAGATGACTGTTTTTGCTCATCTAGCATGTCTTCTCCAAGTAGAGGAACAGACCTTCCCCTTCCAATCGAGTGACAGCCCCTCTTAAGCCCTTCCCCACTCACTCAGCTATTCTGCTGTGGAAGGCTACTGTCCCTTACTCCCCTGACAACTCGGCCTTTCTCTAGCCCTCTTCCCTACAAAACAAAACAAAATAAAACAAGTCCATCTTCAACAGGTAAAAATAAACAAAGAGAGACCAGAAAACATGGCAGATGATGTGAGTCCTGGAGCATTTGGGGGGCAGTTCCAATCCCAGGTGCTCCTGGAGCAGCCATGATTCCTGTAAAACTTTTATTAATTTTGTGAACCAGTGTAAGATCCACAATTAGTTTTGACCAATTTGAGTTAAAATTCTGCCCTTTACAGCTGACAGAGCACTGATAATACATTCTGGCTCAACTCTAATTCACAAACAGGTATTTTTGAAGGGATCGAATTTGTCTTTAATTAATAGAAAAATGGTAGCCAGTATTTATTATAAGTAAAATCAACAAACTATATGGCACTGGAACTATAGAGATGAAAAAGAAGTGGTTGCTACTGTTATGATCTCACAGTCAACAGGAAAAATGCTCAGCAAATAGTTCTGTACAGTATGGCAAGGGCAATGACAAAATTATATACAGGCTATGGTCATTCTACTGCTATATTAACTCCTTGTTTCACCTTGTCATTTAAAATTTATAGACAACTAGTATTTTTTTAATGGCATTTGCGCCTGTCCTCCGTCTACCCCAAATATGGAGGTGGGTCATTTGTTTTAAAATGCTTCTTATTCAGGGCGCCTGGGTAGCGCAGTCGTTAAGCGTCTGCCTTCGGCTCAGGGAGTGATCCCGGCGTTCAGGAATCGAGCCCCACATCAGGCTCCTCTGCTGGGAGCCTGCTTCTTCCTCTCCCACTCCCCTGCTGTGTTCCCTCTCTCGCTGGCTGTCTCTCTGTCACATAAATAAATGAATCTTAAAAAAAATTGCTTCTTATTCAACCACGAGAGACTATGGACTCTGGGAAACAAATTGAGGGCTTCAGAGGGGAGGGGGTGGGGGATTGGAATAGGCTGGTGATGGGTATTAAGGAGGGCACGAATTGCACGGTACACTGGGTGTTATACGCAAACAATGACTCATGGAACACTACATCAAAAACTAATGATGTGCTGTATGGTGACTAACATAACATAAGAAAAATTTAAAAATAAATAAATAAAATGCTTTATTCAATGGTACATCCATGCATAAACTTAAGTCAAATAGCCGATCAGCATGCCTTTTTCTCAGTTACAAAGTAAATCATTTGAGAGCAGGAAGGTCTAGGAAACATTGTTTCAACCTTCTCCTCCTTCACCATGAATAGATTGGCCTTGACCCGTTCTTCACACATGTCCATCCTTTAAATCATTATTCTTGGCTTCTTTTCAGGATGTGTCAAATTCTTTCTAAAATAGAAGGAATGAATTGGGACCCAAAACTCTCACTCCAGATATGAAGAGCTTTCTCAGGTTCCTTGTGATTCCCCTGGGAGTGCATTGAGCGCAGGCTGGGTGTGACCAGGAGCAAGTTACTAACTTCTGAGAACCTCAGTTTGCCTATCAGTTAAGTGGGGATGATAATATTCCCTCTCTTATAGGATTCCATAGTGCCTCATCTCCTGTGAGTATCCAATGAAATGCCAACTGCTATCTTTCTGTGGTGTTTGGTCCAGCGTGAGTGGCACTAAGATGCCAAGCCTCTGTCTGTCCTCTGTGTCATCCAGTCTTTCACAACGTGACTCACTGCCATTCATTTTCCCCAAAATTTGTCTCACTTTTTCCCTTTGAAGTTTATTTTTATTCTTGAGAGATCATTTTCTCTTTGGTAAAGGTGACTTTGAATTACATTTATTTTCCCCAATGTGTTAATGACAAGGCTCAGTGGAATAATCAACAAGCAATATAAACAAGCTTTGAAATGTTTTCATTCACATAATAAGAACTAAATCATTTTGACCTCTATCTTATAGAGGACCAATCATCACGATTCTCCAGGGTGACTTTCAGTCACCTGTCAGTCTACTGATACCACATCTTCCTGATTTAATGAGGAAAATCATTATAGTCATCAGAGTTTTATTAAGTGCTTGAGGCAGTGGTAAGGAGAGAGGGAGAACACCAGAAAGACCTGATCTTGCTTACAGAGGGAAACATCCAGAATAAACTTCAATAGGCCATGTAGATGGCTAGAAATAAAACCAAGGATAAAATATTTAAGTGCCTTTTAGGAGTAGGAGCCAAATTCAAGTAATTTACCTCCAAAAAATTATTCCCAGCCAGGTCCTATTCTAGGCACTGGCGATATATGACTATATAATAGAATTCCCTGCTTTCATGGATTCACAATCTAATGGGAGGTGACAGACAAAAAATAAACATAGGCATGTATATATTACATTAGGTGGCTACTGGTCATTATGAAGAAAATACAAACAGATAATAAGATAGAGAAGAAAGGGGGTAGACGAAGTATTGCATTATTTTAGAAATATTGNTGAAAAATAAACATAGGCATGTATATATTACATTAGGTGGCTACTGGTCATTATGAAGAAAATACAAACAGATAATAAGATAGAGAAGAAAGGGGGTAGACGAAGTATTGCATTATTTTAGAAATATTGGTCAAAAAGACCTTTTTTATGAAGTGCTATTTGAACTGAGATCTTAATGGAGTGAAATATCTGGCCATGCACATATCTGCAGGAACACCTCTCAGGCAGGGGGACAGCAAGTGCGGCATTTGCCTTGGACAGAAAATTTAAGGGGCACCAAAACACTCAGTAATCAAGATAATATATTTTTTTAAGATTTACTTATTTATTTATTTATGAGAGAGAAAGAGAGAGTGGGGGAAGGGACAAAGGGGGAGGGAGAGGGGGTGGGAGAGAGAATTCTGAGCAGACTCTGTACTGAGCAGGGCTTGATCTCATGATCACAACCTGAGCCTGAAACCAAGATTGGACGCTCCACTGATGGAGCCACCCAGCCACCCCAAAATAAATAATGTTTTAAAATATGCTTTTTAAGAAATAAAAATAAAAATTTAAAAATATTAAAAAATAAGCATTAATGCAAAAAATTGGTGTTGAACAAAATATCAAAAATTTAAAGATAGACTGTTATTGTTTGCTTATGAGCCTGTATTATTATGCAGCAGGAACAATCACTTGCATCACCCTGTGGTTCCTGATGGAACCCCTCGCTCCCCTTACTGAGGGCTGACAATGGCCTTGGAAAGGATTAGCTAACAGAGTTTTACATATTGTCATTTTTTAAAACGTAGAACTTCTGTTGCCTTTTACACTGGGTTCAGAACATGGAGCCTATTTTGATAAGCATAGATGGGGCGCACCCGTCTTCTTTTACCTTATGCTGCAATGTGCCCAGCAGGGCATTGCATCGAGTGGAAAGGGCAAGTCTGGACGTGGAGTCGGAAGGGCAGGACACATACCTGTGCCATTTAAAACCATGGGCTGGTTGAGCTTAGACGCAAGAGCAGCAGGAAGACAAGGGAAGTGAGAGGTCTGAGGGGTACACCTGGGGAAGGATGTGTGGACAAGAGAGCAGACCCCCAGATGTGAGCGAGGGGGAACAGCCAGCAAAGGACATGAGGGGGCGGCATCACAGAAATCAAGGAGCAAGCATATTTAAGAAGGAGGGAATGTACAACCATACAGAGATGCTACTGTGGCATCTCTAAGATTGGTCAAGATTTTCTAAAGTTTTAGTAAACTTGTAGCAGGTGGAATGGTGTCTCCCTGAGAGATGTACCCATGTCCTAATCCAGGAACCTGTGAACACTAACCTTATTTGGGGAAAGGTCTTGACAGGTGTAATTAGGTTGAGAATCTTGAAATGAGGAGATCATCCTGAATCATCCAGATGGGCCCGAAATCCAAAGACCAGCGTCTTCATGAGTGAGGTAGGGGGACATCACACAGCCATGAGGGGACAAGGCCCTGAGGATGGAGGCAGAGACGGTGTAGACACTGTCACAGGCCAAGGACTCCCTCCAATCCCTGGAGCCACCAGAAGCTGGAGGAGGGAAGGAAGAGTCTCCCCCAGAACCTCTGAAGGGGGCATGGCCTGCCAACATCTTGATTTTAGACCCCTGGCCTCCAAAACTGTGTAGAAATAAATTTCTGTTGTTTTCAGTCACCAGATTTGTGATCATTTGTTATGGGGACCTCAGAAAACAAATACAGACCTCTATAACTGAGGGGGTGGGGCAACCAATCTCTCACACATCACTGGTGGGTGGTAAATTGGAGAACACCTTTTATGGAAGGCAATTTGGTGATAAATATCAACATTTCAAACACACATATCATTTGAACCAGCAATTCCAATGACAGGAATTTAACTTACTGCTAGACTCACGTGCCTACCAGATTATGTATGTGCAGGGTTAACCACTGAAGCAAGGTTTGTAGCCATAAACTAGAAACAAGCTAATGTGTTGACCTTTGTGATAAATGAATTTGACTCTAATAGGGAACAATAAAAACATAGCTTTATGTTTTCTCTCATTGTGGCCCTAGCTTTTTTCTACCCCTGGATGAAATCACAAACTGTTCTCATATTTTTTTCCCCCAGACACTTAAGATAATAAAAAATGCCTTTGGAGATTTTTATTACCACCTTGGTCCTGTTGTATGAGCCTGAATATCCAGTCTGGGGTAATATTAAAATTGTCATACTCTTAGCTTATTTAAGGATGTCCCCCTCCCCAACCACAAGTTGGAAGTCTGCAGTGGAGGGAGGGGCTTATTTTCCCTCCTCCCTCTCCTGCCTACCCCCACTGAGTCAGCCTCTGAATTCTCCAGAGTTAGAGGGCTGGGGAGGGGGAGACGGAAAGAGAGGTAAGGCACAGGAAAAGCCTTAGTTGTTTGTCACAGATACAATCTGGCAATGGTATCTTCTAGGTGTCAGAGTGTACTAATCAGATTTAAGTAAACTATAATAACAGCCCCCAATTAGAGTGACTTAACAGGGAACATTAATTTCTCACCCATGTCCTGGGCAACCTGGATCAGCCTTTGAGCCAAGTGGGGTGCCAGGACTCAGTTCCATATAGTCATTCAAAGCCATACCTCGTCTAGTGTGTGGCTTCTCCATTTTCTAGGGCCTCACCCTGCTCTGCTGTGGGTGGGGAAGAGAAAATCATGGAGAATCCAGTGGGATGTACTTCAGTTGGGAAAGTGTTCGTCACAACTCTGTTGCCCACACGTTGTCATCTGGAACTCAGTGGTATGATCCCCCGAAATGCAGGGGCAGCTGGGAAATGTGGTCTAACTGTGTCCCAGTGCCTTAAAATGCATAGCCTTGTCTCCACTGCATGGAGAGTCTCAAGCTGGTTCTTCCTCTGCAGTGATGCTGTCATGGATGCCCCAGAGAAGTCCCGTGTGATTGCAGCTTCCTTCATCATCACCACTCGAACCCCTACAAACAGGCGCTTATCACCCTCTGTTGGGGTCCCATTACCCCTCCAGAAAGTTCCTTTGGGTGGATTTCAAGGTGACTTAAGCTGAATCCCCTCAATTTGTTCCCCAGTTGGTCCCCTCAGAAACATCTGGGCTCCCCATCAGTGAAGTGCAATTTGTTCCCAGTGTATGTCTTTGTACTCAGTCACCTAAGGCTGCATCACTCAGCCACCTGCCTGAAGAATTTTTCAGAAGTGGGTCAAGTACACATCTGGGAGTTCCTTCACTTCCAGGGACAGGTGCCGAGATCTCTCTAACCTGCCGAATTCCGCGTAAGGTAGGCAAGGCTCTCCTCTCCACCCTTCCTGAGGGAAGACTGAACGCACAGCACATGCGACTTCCCTCAGTGTTGACTCTCCAGATCATTCATTTGGGGTCACGAACCCTGTTTTCCAAAATTTCTTTTGCAAGTCCTGCATAGATGGTCTCGTATCTCACTTTGAAATGTGTTTTTGCCATGTAAAAGATTTTTGTTATTGCTTGTTCTTTTAATGTAGTCTAATTTGTCATTCTTTTGACCCTGGGCCAAAAAAAAAAAAAAATCGTATCCTATTCCTGGTCTTAAAAACTTCGATTCTCCTTCCAGTTCTCCCATTACTAACTGAACTGCGGTGGGCAAATTACACTATGGGTTTCAACCTCCATTCCTTTACCAGCAAACCGTGACATAAAAACTTCTCACAGTTATTGTGGAGGTTAAACTGAACACTATCTGTGGAAACAGCTAGCACCATGCTCTGACGAACTAAATGTTCAACCAGAGAGAACTTCGTTCTAGTCTAGAAGAAAGATGTCCACGCTGTTTCTAAATTGTAAATCAATGAATAAGTAGTAGTTTTAGACGTACGTTTGTGATTAACAAATGGCTTTAGAATAGAGGCACCCTGACAAGAATGAATTTGCTAGAAATCTAACCCAGCCTTACCCTTTCATGTTCCTCTCGTTTTCTCTCCTTATTTTGTGGGCAGTGTGCCGCTCATTTAAACTAAGAGCCTGGAATGAAAAATTAGGCTTAGATTTTACTTCATTTAGGCCAAGCCCAGTCCTGTATAAACACTGCCAAACCTTAAAAGCTACCTACTATTTCTTGGGAAGATCTTTTCTGAATATAAAGTGCCCTGAGGAGACTGATAATACACTCTAAAAACAAAGAAAATACATCTGGCTTGCAATGGGCAGTTGGGTTCCTGGTCAGTGTTTGGGTAATAAGTAGTCCTGGCATGACCAGGGAGTCCTGTCAAGTTGGCATACACGGGAACAACGAAAGGGGTGGTCCTGCTGTGTTAGGCCAACCTCTGGTGAATCCAATAGCAAACCAAGCCTGAAGCTTACTGGAACCTGCTGCGTGGTTTCTCTCCTAGTTTGCTGTATAAAGCATCTCCTTTTCCTGGGAAATTGGATGTGTTTGGAAAATGGGTAGCTCAGATAATTTCCAAAATCAGAGATGGAAATGTCAGCTGTTTCAGATTCTTGGGGCTCTGATCCAGCTCGTACTGCGTGTTGGGGTACGTGCCAGCGCCCGGTAAATGCTGAACTAATTGAGAAATTAGACAAAGGAGTTCTTTTTTTAGCAAGCATGTTTATGGGCTATTCTGCTACGTATTTGTCTCTTTAAATTAGGGAGGAACTTGATGCTCACGTTCCCAGCTGAGGTCGAATGAGGCAGACAATGCTCTGCCTTCTGTCCCAGCCCTCCCCCCTTAAACGAGTGTCCTTTCGCAGTCTATTTAGTGCCCTGTTTTTTGCGTTTTTTGCATAGTGATTTCTCCATTTAAAATAGTCCCCATGCATAATGATGAAATGTTTTCTAGGGTTCCAAAGTGCCAGAGGCTGTGATGTGCCCTGCAGAAAAAATACATGTCAGATAAGTTTCAAAAATACACGTGTCAGAAAATGAATCAACAATATATGTCAAATATAGTGTCTTTAAACAGAAACACACATGAAATAAGGTTATGTATTGATCAATCGATGAAAATGATGTGACAGGAGTCTTGTACGTACCTAAACTTTCTTTTCCCCTATGAATAATGGTTTAGTATCAACTTATTTAAAGTTGTCAACAACTTCATAAAATGTAACTACTGCAGATAATGAGAATCAACTACAATCATAGCAGTCACGGTAAAATGCCAATATGGTCATTTTGTCATTATTAATATACAATAATCAGAATGATTATTATTATTAAGGCAGAACAATTGGCAGTGGAGCATTCCAGTCCCAGGGCCTCCTGATAAAACCTGCCCCAGGCCCTGGGCAGGGAGTTGAGTAACCACGGAAGGTGTGGTAGCCATATGAGCACTTGCCCGAGATCATCTGAGCCCTATTCAGTCACTGTGCCTTATTAGCCTTTTCTCAGACACAAGTGTTGTGGTGAGATTTTATTTCAGAGTCTCCACATGTCTGTTGCAGGATGTGGCCAACCTGCTTTGATGTAATTTTCTTCATAGTTGGTGGGTTTGCCAATGGGAAGTGTTAACATGATGAAAGGGTTGGGAAGATTGGCTCTAGGAGAAAAGACTAACAAAATTGGCATAATTTTCCCCAAGGAAAGAGCAAAAACATCATAATAGCCTTCCAATAGGTGGAGAGACCATCATGAAGGGGTATTAGTAGGTATTTTTGTTGTCAACTAAGGACAGATGACTTGAGCTGGGAATACCGCAAAGACTGTTCCTAAAGTTGAAACTTCCTGGTGAATCCATAAATCCCAAGTTAATGGTGAGTTCTGAGATTTTTTCTTTGAAATGACTTCCTTGTTTTTAGTGACAAGGAAAGCAAAACATGTTCTTTTTAAAAAATGAGAAAATACAGAAAAGGATGAAGGAAAAAGTAAAGCATGCTTGTAATAAGAGACAGCCACTGTTAATTTTTTTTAAGCCTCTTTGTTTTAGTAAAATTTTAAGTTCTTAATAAAATTGAGGGAAAGGTATAGAGATTTCCCATACATCTGCCCCACACATGCATAGTGTCTTCCATTATCAACAACCCTTGCCAATATGGTGTATTTGTTATAACTGATGAACCTACATTAACACGTCATAATCACCCAAAGTCCATAGTTTACTTTAGGGTTCACGCTTGTTATTGTACATTCTGTGGGTTTGGAAAAACGTATAGTAACATATATCCATCATTATAATACCATACAAAGTATTTTCACTGCCCTAAAAATCCTCTGTGCTCTGCCTATTCATCCCCCCCCCACTTCACTGACTCCTGACAACCACTAATCTTTTTACTGTCTCCATAATTTTGCCTTTTCCAGGATGTCATATAGTTGGATCATACAGTATGTAACCTTTTCAGATTGGCTCTTTTCACTTAGTAGAATGCATTTAAGTTTCCTCCTTATCGTTTCGTGGCTTGATAGTCCATTCCTTTTTTAGCACTGAATAGTATTCCATTGTTTGAATTACCAGTTCTTTATGCATTCACCCGCTGAAGGACATCTTGGTTGCCAACTTTTGGCAATTATGAACAAAGCTGCTGTAAACATCCATGTATAGGTTTTTGTATGGACATAAGTTCTCAACTTCTTTGGTTAAATACCAAGGGGCACAATTGTTGGATTGTATGGTAAGAGTATGTCTGGTTTTGTAAGAAACCACCAAACTGTCACCCAAAGTGGCTGTACCATTTTGCACCTCTACCAACAATGAATGACAGTTTCTATTGCTCCACATCCTCACCAGAATTTTTTATCAGTGTTTCCGGTTTTGACCATTCTAATACGTGTGTTGTGGTACCCATTGTTGTTTTGATTTGCATTTCCCTGATGACATATGATGTGGAACACCCTTTCATATGCTTATTTGCCATCTCTATATCTTCTTCAAAGATGTGTCTGTTAAGGCCTTTGGCCCATTTTTAAATTGGGTTGCTTGTTTCCTTATTGCTGAGTTTTAAGAGTTCTTTGCATATTGTGGGTAACAGTCCTTTATCAGATGTGTCTTTTGCAAATATTTTCTCCCAGTCTGCGGCTTGTCTTCTAATTCTCTTGACACTTTCTTACAGAGCAGAAGTTTTTTTTAATTGAATAAAATCTGGCTTATCAATTATTTCCTTCATGGATTATGCATTTGATGTTATATTTCAAATTCTACTTGTTCACTCTTGGTACATAGGAAAGCAATTGACTTTTGTATATTAGCCTTATATCCTGCCACCTTGCTATAATTGCTTATGAGTCAGAAGTTTTTTGCCAAGTATTTGGAATTTTGTACATAGATGATGGTGTCATCTGCAAAGAGAGTATTATTTCTTCTTTCCTAATCTGTATACCTTTTATTTCCTTTTTTCCCCCTTATTGCATTTGCTGGAACTTCTAGTACGATGTTGAAAAGAAGTGGTGAGAGGGAACATCCTTGCTTTGATCTTAGTAGGAAAGCTTCAAATTTCTCTCCTTTAATATTTTGTTGAATGGTTTTCCAGAACTTTTTTTGGTGCATTTCCTTTTATGGGAGAAGCATAGAGACAAATCCTCAAGTTGCATCTGACACCTTTGGCATGAAACTCTAATGCTGTTTCCTTCTCATGGAAACAAAGTTCTTAAAAGAGGTATGTCAACCAAAGTCATTACCTCTTTTCCTTTATTTTTTTTTTAAAGAATTTATTTATTTCTTTGACTGAGAGAGAGAGAGACAGCCAGCAAGAGAGGGAACACAAGCAGGGGGAGTGGGAGAGGAAGAAGCAGGCACCCAGCGGAGAAGCCTGATGCAGGGCTCCATCCCCAAACGCTGGGATCACACCCTGAGCCAAAGGCAGATTCTTAATGACTGAGCCACCCAGGCATCCCACCTCTTTTCCTTTAATGAAGGAAAATTAGTGTCATCCAAAAACCTCTACTTTGGAGTTCTTATTTAAATAAGCTTGTGTGTTTGTTCTTCTGATATATATATTTGTCTCCTTAAGTTTTGAAAAACTTATTTCTTTTCATCCAGTATAAAGAAAAAGAAAGTCTTAAATGGGCTTCTTCATTGATTCACTGTTGCCCCCCTAGGACAGAGCTCTTCACTTGATGGGGACCTGACCACTTCAGGGAGCAGAAAGTGCAGGCTCACTGCAAGGAGAGGGCATCCAGCCTCTCACCTCCAATACAGACCAAGGATACCAGTAACAAGCTCCAAGACAATTAAGAAAAATTAGTTTTCCATCTTCAGGAGGGGACTGAAACAGTGTGGGGAACATAATCACGATAGCTAATACTTGTGAAGCATTTACTATGTGCTAGGCACTGCCATAAGAACTTTAGGCATTAACTCATTGAAAATTCTGAACAAATTGAAGAGGTAAAAACATCATCCCCATCTTACAGATGAGGAAACACAGGCACAGACAGGTGGGAAACTTGCCCAATAACACAAAGCCATAAATGGGAGAGCTGAGCTTTGAACTGAGGTAGTCTGGCTCCAGAATCTACGCATACGGCCATTAGGCTAATAGTCTCTCAAACAACATTTAAATACGACTTGGTCATTGCATTTATAGAGGATAAAAGGCTTGAGAAACCCAAGGTATAAAAGTCATATGAAACCCTTATCCAGCTCCTACAACTGCTTATCTGAAAGGTAAAAGATGAGAAGAGGCACAAAAAACAAGGTAGGGTGGAAAGAATTCAAGCAATGGTATTAGGATGGAACTAAGTGTGAATCCCACTGCTGCCACTTCTATCTAGACTGCACTACTTTGGAAACATTGTTTCACACCTGGAAGCTTTGATGGGCTCATCTGCCAATGAGTTCAATGATTCCTGACCACATGAGATGTTGAATAATGGCTGTGCCCTGTACTCTGCCTTCTGTCCTCTGGGTCCTGAGTAACTGTGGGCAGCCACTGTGTCTGATTGCTCCCCACTCACTTGTGTGCACAACTCAAATCACTTTTTAGTTTTCCCCAAAGAATGCACTCGCACAGAAGCATTTGTAGGTAACATAGACTTCCCTGAAGACTGTGTAGGGGCGACAAAGAAGACCTTTACGTATCACTCACCATAGCACATGAGTTAATGTTTTTCCCCCAACTCCCTTCTCTGCTAACCTGCCTCGAGAGGGGATGAGGTCGTGTGGGGTGATGGTTTGAGCTCTGCACCTCCCACCCCTCCTCAGTCCTTCTCTCCCTTTTTCTTTCTCCTTTTCACTCCTCTTTATTGCTCCAACTCCATACTTTCAACATGTAGACTCTTTTTCCCTCCAAGATCTTTCACCGGCAACATTCCATCAAACTTTGATTACCATAGTATTTTGGTTCTAAGTCAGCTCTGAATTCTACACTAACACATGCAAACTTGAGGCACTGCTCAGCAAACAAAGGCCCTCCCTTTATTTTATCAGAACTCATTTTTTGGTTTTAGACTGCTGCATTAAAAACCTAGCCCCAGGGGCGCCTGGGTGGCACAGCGGTTAAGCATCTGCCTTCGGCTCAGGGCGTGATCCCAGCATTATGGGATCGAGCCCCACATCAGGCTCCTCTGCTGTGAGCCTGCTTCTTCCTCTCCCACTCCCCCTGCTTGTGCATCCTCTCTTGCTGGCTGTCTCTATCTCTGTCAAATAAATAAATAAAATCTTTAAAAAAAAAAATAAAAAAAAAAATAAAAACCTAGCCCCAGTCTTACGGGCATAACATAACAACAAGCATTCCTCTCTCACGGTTCTTTAGCTTGCTGAGGCTCAGCGTGGTGGTTCCTCTGCTC
>NC_048228.1:89906825-89908233 GCF_002007445.2 Ailuropoda melanoleuca
AATAATCTATTTTCTCCCAACTAATTTGAAATAGCATCTGCTATAGCTTAAATGTTTGTGACCCCCTAAAATTCATATGTTGAAATCCAACTCCCCAGTGTGATGCTGTTTGGAGGTGGGTCTTTTGGGAGGTGCTTAGGACAAAAGGGTAGAGCTCTCATGAATGGGATTTGTGCCCTTATGAAATATACCCCGCAAAGTGCCCTCACCCATCTCACCATGCGAGGACGCACGGAGAAAACAACTCTCTGTGAGCCACGCAGGGGGTTTTCCCCAGATACCGAATCTGCTGGCATATTGATCTTAGACTTCCCAGCCTCCAGAACAGTGAGAAATAAATTCGGGTTGTTTATGAGCTGCTTAGTCAATGATATTCAGTTGCAGCAGCCTAGCCCAAACAGACTAAGACACTATTTTATTTCCTTAAATATGTCGGGGGTCAGTGTCTGTGCTCTCGATCGTGTTTGAATGATCAACAGTCAGTTAAATTGTCTGGAATAGGAAGGAAAGCAGACGACCACGAACCTTGATATGGATTGTGACAGGGCGTCTCTGCTTTCTGATTCAACCTATAGGTAATTGTGTTCTTGCCTTGACTGTTATTCATATCATTTAAAGTAATGTGATTTTGACATTCTGAGACACCACTCTTAATTTTTTTTCCTTCAACAAAGCCAACTGTGGAGATGCCTAACCCTCTTCCATCCCTGTGTCAAACATTCTAATGGCAGTCAGAAAATTCTGCTATTTAGCTGTTTGGCATTAGCAAATAAAAATGAAGTGATGCACAGAATTTTTCCATTTCATACGGCTTGTGTAGACAGCACTCTTCTTTTCCGTGAGGAGGGTAGAAATGAAGCCACAAGTACACTGAGGCAGCAAGTCTAAGGGCAGGGTGGATGGTATCAGGGGCTCTTTGCTCCTTGCTGCCTCCTTTTTCACTTCAATCAGGTGTTCCCACACACTCTCCTCCCACATCTTCAAGCTAGAGAAGCAGAGGGAGAGTCTTAATTTGGGCTTCATAAGGACCGGGTTCGAATCTCATTCTACCACTAACTGGCTTTGCAGCGTTGGGCAGTGGGTTCCGCATGTAGGGCACCAGCCACGCAGAGTCTGCACAGGTGTGTTCGTTTCCTAGGGCTGCCATAACACCTCACCGCAATCCGGTGTCTTGAAATGACCAAAATTTATTTTCTCACAGTTCTGGAGGTCAGAAACCTGAAGTCAAGATGTCAGCAGGGTTGGTTCTTTCTAGAGGGTCTAAGGGAGCATCTACCCCATGTTTCTCCTAGCCTCCAGCGGTGGGCTGCAATCCTTGGCGTTCCTCATCTGACAAACAAAATCTCTGCCTTGATTTCCACATCCCCTTCTTTGTTGTGTATCCCTGTCCTCTCCAGATCTTAGAAGG
>NC_048228.1:89909226-89910484 GCF_002007445.2 Ailuropoda melanoleuca
TTTCTTCTCCCTCTGTCCCTCCCCCTGCTTGTGTTCTCTCTCTCTGTCAAATAAATAAATAAAATCTTAAAAAAAATAATTTCCTTTTCTGCTTAAACTAGCTAAAAGAGCTCTGCTGTCTGCAACCAAGAACATTGATTCAAGTATTCTGTGAGGTAAGAATAGAACTTAATTTTTTTCAAATACATAATCAATTGCCCCATATGAATTGTTGAATAATAATAACAATAATCTATTTTCTCCCAACTAATTTGAAATAGCATCTGCTATAGCTTAAATGTTTGTGACCCCCTAAAATTCATATGTTGAAATCCAACTCCCCAGTGTGATGCTGTTTGGAGGTGGGTCTTTTGGGAGGNTCTGGAAGCTTTGATGGGCTCATCTGCCAATGAGTTCAATGATTCCTGACCAAATGAGATGTTGAATAATGACTGTGCCCTGTACTCTGCCTTCTGTCCTCTGGGTCCTGAGTAACTGTGGGCAGCCACTGTGTCTGATTGCTCCCCACTCACTTGTGTGCACAACTCAAATCACTTNCGAATCTCATTCTACCACTAACTGGCTTTGCAGCGTTGGGCAGTGGGTTCCGCATGTAGGGCACCAGCCATGCAGAGTCTGCACAGGTGTGTTCGTTTCCTAGGGCTGCCATAACACCTCACCGCAATCCGGTGTCTTGAAATNCCCCACTCACTTGTGTGCACAACTCAAATCACTTTTTAGTTTTCCCCAAAGAATGCACTCGCACAGAAGCATTTGTAGGTAACATAGACTTCCCTGAAGACTGTGTAGGGGCGACAAAGAAGACCTTTACGTATCACTCACCATAGCACATGAGTTAATGTTTTTCCCCCAACTCCCTTCTCTGCTAACCTGCCTCGAGAGGGGATGAGGTCGTGTGGGGTGATGGTTTGAGCTCTGCACCTCCCACCCCCCCTCAGTCCTTCTCTCCCTTTTTCTTTCTCCTTTTCACTCCTCTTTATTGCTCCAACTCCATACTGTCAACATGTAGACTCTTTTTCCCTCCAAGATCTTTCACTGGCAACATTCCATCAAACTTTGATTACCATAGTATTTTGGTTCTAAGTCAGCTCTGAATTCTACACTAACACATGCAAACTTGAGGCACTGCTCAGCAAACAAAGGCCCTCCCTTTATTTTATCAGAACTCATTTTTTGGTTTTAGACTGCTGCATTAAAAACCTAGCCCCAGGGGCGCCTGGGTGGCACAGCGGTTAAGCATCTGCCTTCGGCTCAGGGC
>NC_048228.1:89910549-89920050 GCF_002007445.2 Ailuropoda melanoleuca
CTCCCCCTGCTTGTGCATCCTCTCTTGCTGGCTGTCTCTATCTCTGTCAAATAAATAAATAAAATCTTTAAAAAAAAAAATAAAAAAAAAAATAAAAAATGACCAAAATTTATTTTCTCACAGTTCTGGAGGTCAGAAACCTGAAGTCAAGATGTCAGCAGGGTTGGTTCTTTCTAGAGGGTCTAAGGGAGCATCTACCCCATGTTTCTCCTAGCCTCCAGCGGTGGGCTGCAATCCTTGGCGTTCCTCATCTGACAGACAAAATCTCTGCCTTGATTTCCACATCCCCTTCTTTGTTGTGTATCCCTGTCCTCTCCAGATCTTAGAAGGACATCTGTCATTAGATGTAGGGCCTATCCCGAATCTAAGATGACCTCATTTTGAGATCCTTAATATAATTGAATCTGCCAAGACCCTGTTTTCAATTAAGGTCATATTCTGAGGTTCTGGTTGGACATGGTTGGTCAAGGGGGACACACTATTCAATCCCGTACAAGGAGTAAGCAAAAATCAAAGGCGAGAGCCTGGCTGAGGTCAGTGCCTAATTCCTGCATTCTGATCTGGCTGCCTGGGAGCCAACACAAGTGATGGGTCAGAGCCAGAGGGCTGAATGAGGGGAGTAAGAAACCCAGCTCACCGCAGAGAAATAAAGCAAGACGGAGAAATAAGGATATTAGCAAGATTAACCAGAAGGGGAGGGATACTTGGAGAAGTATGAACATAACCAAAGGACCAAGGGAGGCTGGGCAGAAGAGACAGTTTGCCACTGCTACTCATGTAGCTACCTACACTGCCCTCCCATTTCTGTAAGGATTAATTCCAAGTGAACTGGATTGGATCCCAGCCTCTCTGAGTCCATGGGGGCCAAGTTGCTCATTCCTATGCAGCCCCTGAACTGATAGCTTACAAGACAGTCAGCTGATACCCATCTGCAGCTGGAGTCTGAAATTTATTTTGCAGGACAAGTATGTGTTTTGCCTAGAAAAGCTCTGGTCTACCACTCCAGCTTCTGGTCCATAAACCTCCTCTGTGCTTGCTCTATTTCCAGGTTCCTTCTGCATCACCTCCTTGATTTTCCATAGAGCTTCCCACTTGGACTAAACCTCTGCTTGCTTATCTGTGAGGTTTGACACTCTAGCCAACATGTTCCACCACTGCCCAGGGTCCTGTTCCAGACTAGCTTTTGCTGCTAACATGCTTTTGTCCTCTTCTGGCTTTTCTCTGAAGGACCAAACCCTCCCTCACTTTCGGTCCTTGTGCCATAGGTGGACTTAAACCTTCTACTCTAGCTCTAGGGTGGGCATGTGCCTTGGGGTTGGCCAATCAGATATTTGCCTGACCATAGTGATGAGTTAAGGGATGGGCATGTCACCCAGTACAAACCAATGAGACATAACTAGGGTTCTGCTGGGACTTTTTGGAGAGGGGCAGACACTCTTCTCTGCTGATTATGAACCTAGGAGAAAGTGGGCCAAGCAGAGCCTGAGAATAGAGCAAATATACAGGAAGGTATTGCTCAGAGATGGAAAGACAGGATTTAGTAACATCAGTTGAATCTCTGGATCAAAACATATTTAAAGCCAGAATACTCTTGAACATTTCAATTTCATTAAGCAAGTAATTTTTAATTTTTTTTTCTCTAAGTAATTGGAGTTTGTTTTAAATTTCTTGAAACGCAGACTCCTGATTACTACCTGCTCCAAACTTGATGCATCCCCTCTACCCCAGAATTAAAACCCTGCCAATGCCTGGCTTCTGAGGTCACCAATGCCCACAGGTCTCTTGCAATTGTGCCTTTCCTCTGTACCCCACTATCACTTGGGGCTGTCTCAATGGAGTGGGCACTCATTACTTTTGGCTACCCAGAATCTGCACACCTCACCCTTTCTCTTCAAAGGGATTCCTCTCCCTGATTCCTGGTTACTATAGCATGGACACCTGGTCCATCCAGAAGGTGAAACAAAGATGTAAGGACAGTATTCATAGCAGAAATGGCAGTTTTGAATCCAGTGGCCACAGTGTTGGTGGTAGCCTCAGCAGAAAGGTTCCTGAGCTGTGGTTATGGCTGTGTTTCTGCTAACCTAGTTTCCTGCCACTTTTTCCAGCTGGCTCTCTAAATCGTCCATCATTTTTATTAGAAATATAATGTCTTTCTAATGACTCCTTTTTCTGCCCAGTTTACCAAACATAGTTTCTGTTGCTTACAAACAAAAGCCCTGATGATACATTTAATGTGCCCATCAGTGCACATGGAGGCCATGGTTTCCATGGCCTGCTAGACACTAAACTTTGCACGGAAAGTGGAGGGGCTCAGGAAGAAACAAGCATGAGCAGTGATGAGCAATGCTTTACTCCTGAATCAAGTGCTACTTGGAGTTGAAACCAGAAATACATACTGCTCACTGGAGGTCCACATCTACGATGGCTCAATGAATCAAAGAGAAAGGTAGCCTTAACAAGAAAGAACTTAACAGCACCTAACCTCTGTGTGCTTCGTTTTGCTCATTTGTAGAAATAATAATAGTAACCTTGCAAGGTTTTGTGAAACCTAAGTCCCCCGTTATATTGTATATTGTATGGAGTAGTCATCGTGTATATCTTGTTCACTGTTGAACAAGATCACTAGGTCCAACAGTGCCTAGAATGGTAGGTACTCTGTAGATATTTCTTAAATAAATTAATAAAATCATATTTGTAGGGAGCCTGGATGGCTCAGTTGGTTAAGTGTCTGCCTTTGACTCAGGTCATGATCCCAGGGTCCTGGGATTAAGTCCCTCATCGGGCTCCCTGCTCACTGGGGAGTCTGCTTCTCCTTCTCTCTCTGCCCCTCCTCCCTGCTCATGCATGCGCTCTCTTTCTTAAATAAATAAATAAAGTCTTTAAAAAAATAATATTTGTAAATCACTTAATTAGGCCACCATAGAAAACAACAATTACTATGACAAGATTTTTAGGACCATACAGTTTAGCCCCAGGATTATTCAAGTGTGATAGATCTCCAGGGTCAGGATATCTTCCAAGCAAAATTCCTAGTTTCAAGGAAGGGCATCAGAAAAGTCAGACATTTTCATTGGGTTTCTAGACAACAATGATTTAAGTGTTTTTATTAGGACAAGTAACTCTAGCTGCTGTAACACATCTCCATGACTTCACAGAAGAACATTTATTTCTAGCTCATATAAAGTCTGATAGAGGTCAGATGATGCTACTGGGCAGAATGCCTTCAATAGTGACTCAGGGATACAAACTCTTTCTATCAAATGGCTCCATCATCTTTGGAGACCTTTGCTTCTAGCCATGTAGCTAGAGAACAAAACAGCATGGAGAATGGCACAGTGTATTAGTCGGGGTTCACCAGAAAAAAAGCAGAGCCAATAGGATGTGTGTATATAGGAAAAATTTTTATTTTAAGGAATTGGCTCATGCAATTATGGGGGCTGGCAATTCCAAACTCTGGCGGGTAAGCAGCCAGGCCAGAGGCCAATGAAGAGCCAATGTTGCAGTTTAGGTCGGAGGCCAACTGCTAGCAGAATTCCCTCTTGCTTGGGGGAGGTCAGTCTTTTGTTCAGTTCTTCAACTTATTGGATGAGGCCCACCTACATTATGGAACGTAATCTATTTTACTCAAAGTTTACCCATTTCAATGTTAATGTCATCCAAAAATACCCTCTCAGAAACATCCACAATAATGTTTGACCATTTATCTGGGCACTGTGGCCCAATCAGGTTGACATACAAAATTAACCATCAGGCACAGTATACTTTATTGTTAGAAACTGGAAGTAATGTGTATTACTTTTGACCATATTCGACTGGCTATAACTCATCATCAGGCCCCAATCTACCAACAAGGACAGACAGGGAATATAATCTTCCCATGTGTCTAGGAAGAGGAAACTGGATTGGTGAATATATAGCCAGTCTCTGCCATGTTTTTAACATATAGAATCTTTGATATGAGAAGGAACAATCCACAAAGTGCTGGAACCAAATGAGGAGGATGTCCAAGAAATCGCCAGAGTGCAGAAGGTGGCAAGGTGTTGGATGTCCTGGGAATTCAGAGCAGAGGGCAAACCAAGATCACACTGACCAAGTCTTTTGCCTGGCATAAAAATTTCATGTAATAAAAGTAATTTTAAGCTTTGGCCAACAGCCTATGCTGAATATTCTTTTCAGTAATATAGCTATGAAAATCACCAGAATAAAAAATGCATTACTATGATTTAGAGTTTCATTTTTCCTCCCAATTCTTAGCTCATGGGAAGTCCCTCAGGAAAACTAACTTTGATACAGACATCCTTCCTCCGTATTGAAGCCAGCAGGATCAAGAGAGAGTAAAAAGCAATGGTTTGGGAGAAAACTGATTTCTGACACTGGGGACTAAAAGTAAGAATATCATGGTCAGGGGTGCCTGGGTGGCTCAGTCGGTTAAACATCTGACTCTTGATCTCAGCTCAGGTCTTCATCTTGGGGTTGTAAGTTTAAGCCCCACACTGGGCTCCATGCTGGGCATGGAGTCTACTTTAAAAAAAAGAATATCATGGTCAGAAAATGTAAGATGAGTCATAAATTACCACTATTGCCTAGTGCCTGTTTAAAAGGAGGAATATATAGTGGAAAGAGCACATGTTTTATAATGAGACACATAGTTCAGAGCCATGGTTCCACCACATCACACATCAGTCAAGTTTCTTAATATTTCTGAATTTTATTTATAATGTTTATAATGTTCTATAGAGATTTAAAAATACATACCTGCCAGAGGAACACTTCACACATGGTAGGTCTCAGAGTCGAAGTGCCCTGTAAATGCATGACTTTTTTTTTAAGATTTCATTTATTTATTTGTCCGGGAGAGAGAGAGAGCGAGAATAAGCAGGGAGAGCAGCAGGCAGAGGGAAAAGCAGGCTCCCCGCTGAGCAAGGAGCCTGATGCGGGACTCAATGCCAGGACATTGGGATCACGACCTGGGCCAAAGGCGGATGCTTAACCAACTGAGCCTCCCTGATCCCTGGAAAAGCATGACTTTTAAAGAGCCAGGCAAATATACCTCATCTTATCTTATCATCTTATCTTATCTTATCTTATTTAACCATCACACCAGCAATAGGAAACTGAGACTGTTATTGCTCACATTGTCCAGATGAGGAAAGTGTGGTCAGGAAAGATCTAGTAACTTGTCTGAAGTCATAGAACTAATAAGTGGTATAATCAGGATTTGAACCCAGGCAGTCTGATTCTAGAGTCTATGCTTTTGACTACATAATATATATAATGGATAACTTAGAGCATAGGTATGCTGTAATGCTGGTTCAGAATACCCAAATACATTATTGCTAGAACAGAAGAGAGAATCCAGAAATGAAATAAAGACAGATTTAGGAAATATGACAAAGATGGCATTTCAAACCAGAAGAAAAAGGATGAACTGGTATTTCATAGAGTGTGTTGGAATAATTGGCAACCAATTTATTAAACCAAAAATAAACTAAGAAGTGCTACAAATATACTGGAGAAAAATCAGTTATTGATTGAAGTTGGTTTTCCTTATAATGAAATGAACCAAGAAGATCACTATATTGGGAAAAACTGACAAATTTGCATGAAAATGAGAGAAAATCTTCTCTTTGGCAAATTAGAGTACAATGAATTATCATAGGTCACAATGTAAATAATCCAATAATCTGAAATCTTTCAGGGATGCGAGATAAACAAATATATATATACACATATGTATGCATACAAATATATATACATAAACAAATATATATATATACATATATAAAGAGTCCCTACAAAATCAATAAGAAAAAGTCANAGGGATGCGAGATAAACAAATATATATATACACATATGTATGCATACAAATATATATACATAAACAAATATATATATATACATATATAAAGAGTCCCTACAAAATCAATAAGAAAAAGTCGAACAACTCAATAAAAATATGGTCAAATGATATATTCAGGAAATTCACTGAAGAAATATTAATGGTTAGTAACTACTAAAAAGAGCAAATTTCTACTAATAGTAAAGGAAGGTTATTTAAAATAGCAACAAGACTCCATTTTCCACCTGTTGCCTAGCAAAAATATTAAAAAACTGATGACCTCTGGTGTTGACAAGCATGTTAAGAAACAGGCACTTTCGAGGCGCCTGGGTAGCTCAGTTGTTAAGCGTTTGCCTTCAGCTNCTCCCCCTGCTTGTGTTCCCTCTCTCACTGGCTGTCTCTATCTCTGTCGAATAAATAATAAAATCTTAAAAATAAAATAAAATAGCAACAAGACTCCATTTTCCACCTGTTGCCTAGCAAAAATATNTAAAATAGCAACAAGACTCCATTTTCCACCTGTTGCCTAGCAAAAATATTAAAAAACTGATGACCTCTGGTGTTGACAAGCATGTTAAGAAACAGGCACTTTCGAGGCGCCTGGGTAGCTCAGTTGTTAAGCGTTTGCCTTCAGCTCAGGTCATGATCCCAGCGTTCTGGGATTGAGCCCCGCATTGGGAAGCCTGCTTCTCCCTCTTCCATTCCCCTGCTTGTGTTTTCTCTCTCATTGCCTCTCTCTCTGTCAAATAAATAAACAAAATCTTTTAAAAAAGAAAAAAAAGAAATAGGCACTTTTGCATGCTTGATGACCGTATCAACTGATAAAGCCCTTTTGGAGCGTTATTTCACAATATCTTCCCAAAATACGTGTGTTTACTCTGTGACCCCAAAATTCCACTTTTAGAGATGGAACTTCAGAAATAGTTGCACCAGGGTGTAAAGATAGGTATAGAAGGATATTTTTTGCTTTATTGTCTATAATCAAAAAAATAGACAAAATGTAAGTGCTCACCGATTGGAGAATGGTTCAATAAATGATGGTATAAATAGACTATAACTATTATGCAGCCTTAGGAAGAATGAGGTAGACTTGTATGTGCTGGTCTGAAAAGTGTCCATCACATATTCTTAAGCAAACCCAAAACTATCTCAGAACAACCTAAAAGAGTCCCAACTGCTACACCAAGGGAGTGAAAATTGCGAATGAGAATAAGGAATATTTTTTATACAGATATGTACCTTTTTTCAGAGAATATGTTTGAAATGCATAAAAAATTATCAGGAAAGATTCAAATATAATTTGTGAGCAGTGATTATTTCTGGAGCGCTGGACCGGGGGAGGGTGGGTTAATGGAGAGTGAGAGTATGCTTTTAATTTTATGTTCTTTATTTGAAATCGGTGCAGGAAGTATGTGTGAATTTTACAATGAAAGTCAGAGAAAAAACAAAATGCGAAAGAAACACACACAAAATATCATCCTAAGGTCAGCAGCTTTTATGGTTTTCTCTTTAATCTCTGGATCTACAAATAGAAAGAATGGCAGAGTATTTAGAAGCGGAACGTACTCCAACCGACCAAGCTGGATGGCATTGATTCTAGGGTACTCAGGGAATGGGAAGATGTGGCCGCAAAGCCATCAACTATTATTTTTTAGTTCTTAAGAAGGATAAAGGAAGCTCTCAAAAAATGAGAATAAATCACCCTTCTCCTCAAAATTAAAAAAAAATGACCTTGGGTTTACAGGGTGGACATTTTAAACTCTGCTTTTATCATTGGAAATATATTAGCGAAGAACCTTAAGCAAGTAGAAATACAGCTGCTGGGATAAACAGGAGGCTTGGGGGCCGGGAGGGAAGGGAGTGACGTCATCATGAAGTGGCCCCATAGACTTTCCAGTCACACTCAGGTGGGCGGAACCGCTCGCCCTTCGAAGGTGGCTCTGAGCAGGGCAAACACACCAGCCACACAATCAGGTGAGCTGAGTGAGTCACATCAGCTGTGCCACTTTTGGGCACGGGGGTGATGACCAGAATCGGCCACAGAAACCAGCTCACTGGCATAGGCCAGGGGTATTGGATCTTCCAGCTGGATCCAGATTTTACAGAAGCTGACAGTCCCCCAGTTATGCATCAACTGTATTTTCCGTCACCTCTTTTCTCCAGTGGCCCTACCTAAAACTTAATGTCTAGTGAAAAAGAAGGCCCTTCTGCAGGCACTCCCAGGATGAGGCAGGTTGGAGCTGAGGGGGTCACTGACCAATTTTCAGTGATGCTGGGGGGGTGTATTTGTCTCACGTCCCCTTGTAGAACCATTGGCTGACTCGGCTTCACAAGGACCTCACACCCCGAGGCTGGGGAAGTTGACGCCAATAAAAGTCAGGATGGTGTTAGGAAAAGGGGGAGATGCCAGAGAAACAACAAATATCCATTACAGTGATCACATAGGACAAATCACCAAAAACACCAAGCCTCAGCTTTCTCATTTGTGTAATCCGTGTGAAAACCCATCTCATGAAACTGTTGAGAGGATTCAAGTCATATAAATGAAAATGCTTGTAATTTAGTAAGCACTATTCAAATATAAGATATTAATATCACCACTGACCTTAAATAATAAGAAGAAAAAAACTAAAGGAGCAAAGTAAAAGGAAGGAAGGAAGGAAGGAAGGAAGGAAGGAAGGAAGGAAGGAAGAAAGAAAAAGAAAGAAAGAAGAAGAAAGAAAGAAAGAAAGAAAGAAAGAAAGAAAGAAAGAAAGAAAAGAGAAAGAAAGAAATGAATCCAGAAAAAGGAATGTCATATACGGGGGAAATTAATATGGCGGTGGAAAAAATCCACCGGGACCACAAACTTCAAAATGAAGAAGTAACATGACAATTTGTTGAAGAATTACTCCTGATGTTGGCATAGGAAAGAAATATCTGTCTGGAACTGGGAGCCAGGGAAGGCTCAGCATTCTGAGATGAAGGGGAGCGCTCAGCCTTGGCAGCCAGGGGTTGGGGACGGCAGTAGCAAACAGCAGTGAGAACCCAAAATGAGCGCCAAAGACAGATGTTAGCATTCTTCCGTAGACAAGAAAAATGCTGAACTCTTCTCAAAATGTAAATAAAGGCTTACTCGGCCTGCCTCTGTTCCCTGGCTCCCTGAATGGCCTTGAGTCGGCACTACACACATTTGGAAAGATAAAGGCATTAAGGTTTGCTTTATGAAAAGCAAACATTTGTCCAACATTTAACTTGTTAAGGGCGACCTGCGCAGGGTCATTAGATAATGCTTATTTCTCCGGAGGGAATAGGACTTTTCACTCCCGTGGTAGAGTGATGTCTCGGTAGAATAGCAGCTTTGAAGGCCAACATCTGGTTTAAATGTCACCTCTGCTGAAACAAGACCTCTGTGCCCCATTATCTTACCTCCAGAATGGGGGTAACACGAATCCTTGCTTTATAGGTATGCTGTGAATATTTAGTGCATTAACACATGGAAACTAAAGTGCATGCAACAAATATTAGCCAAGATTATTATTACCATGACGAATCAACGACAGTATATCAATCAAGGAGATTGCTCTTCGAAGCAGGTGTGAAATCAGGATTGCAAGGAGAGCAAACATTTCCTTTTGGTTGCATGAAATGCCCCCCGAGATTAAGAAAAGGAAGATAAGAAT
>NC_048228.1:89920150-89936582 GCF_002007445.2 Ailuropoda melanoleuca
GCAAGGAGAGCAAACATTTCCTTTTGGTTGCATGAAATGCCCCCCGAGATTAAGAAAAGGAAGATAAGAATAACGAGAATTTACTAAGATCCAGGGCCAGGATTATATCTGTTCTGTTTATTGCTGTGTTCCTACCACGTTGAATAGTGACGGGTACATATTACGTGCTCAACATGTTGTGTGTCATGCATTTCCACATATTTTGCTTTATTTATTCTTATAATACCGAAACGTAGATAGTATCACCATTTTTACATATAACCCAAATAAAACAAGGCCATCTTATAAGAAGCACAAATCCTACCTGATGGCCAAAGGCAACATGAAGGCTGTAGTGGGTGGGAGCAGGATGTGAAGTGCAGAACGGTAAGGGAGGAACATCGTTGCACGACTGCTCAGACCCACTCAAATTCCACCCACCAGAGAGGGGCCCACTCACCTCTCTCTTCTCCCGCTCCAGACCTCCAAACCTTGTCAGCTGCCTGACATTCCCTGGTCCACTCTCCTCTCCACTCTCAATCTTTTCTCCCTGTGGCAGAAAATTTTCAAATTTTTCCAAAAAAATCTTATTTTTCCTTATACAGTATGTTAAATTAGCTGTCAAGGGAAGCAATCATGCAACCTCAAATTGTTATGTTCACTGTTGGTTAAATAACAAGTTAAATGTGGGTTGCATACAAGTCTTGTTTCGGTCTTTGGCAAGGACATTGACCCTTGGTCTTACTTGCTTCTCCACGTGGGTTCTGACACTGAAGGAAACATTTTGCTTAGGTTCCACAGACCTATGTCCTTATTGACCTATGTCCCTCTTGACCTATGTCCTTATTTTTTCTCCCCATGAATCAATTCTCATCACCATCATGACTCTATCATCCACTGTAAAGTCGCCAGATTCTTGAAGTCTCATCCCACTTCTTCCTTTCTACCTTCATCATCAGAAAATGGCAGTCCCTCCCTTTGCTTATCCAGAAACTTTTAATTCTGGAGTGATTCATTCTTCAATTCATTCCTCTGAGCCATTTAGAAAGAATCATAACTTTATCTATTAAAAACTAAACAAATCAATGATTCCTAGCATAGACGTTATTAAAAGACAGAGCTTCTAAAGACAAATGTTGATAGGCTTTCCTTATAACAAAGAAATTGCCTCTCTGTTTGTTGTAGTGGGACAAGGCCTACTTTCAATCACTATTTCAATTAATATTTACTCCAAGACAAAATACTACCAACATGTATTATGAAATGGTAGTCTCATAGATAAAGGAATTTCTTCACATTTCACATGCTTTGCTGCCTGGGTCTTCAAATTACTCACTTGTTTTGTGATTTGGATATCTCCCCAGTAAGAATTCTCTACTTGTCAATAACTGTGAGCTATGGCAAGAGAATGCTGAACTCAGCAGTTTCCCATCACTGTGCGTTTTCTGATGTTAAATCAGTGATGTTTATAACTAAGATAAGTTCCACTTTTCATTCTTCCACCTGAAGTCTCTGATATCGGTCAGGAGTGACATTGGCTAAAGATATTCCCACCTTCTTTGTATTTATTAGGGTTTATTCAGTGTATGAATTGCTGATGCCGATTACAGGCTTCTCTGCATTCACACTTACATGGGCTTTTTCCCCTGGTGTGAATTCTGTGTTGTTGCTGGATGTTTGCACTCTGCCTGAAGGACTTCTTCCAATCACGACATGCATAGGCTTTTTTCTCCATAGTGTTGTCTCACTCTATGAAAGGCTGGTGTCACAGTTGAAGGCCTTGCCTTCCAAAGTCATTCTACTCATAGGTTTCATCTTCATTATTAATTCTGTGGTGCTTAGTAAGGTCTGAGCATTTGCTGAAAGCCTTTCTATGCCCATTACATTCACAGGCTTCAACCACAATAGGAATGCCCCAATAGAGAGCAAACACTGAGCAGTGGCTAAAAAGCCTTTCATATTTATCATATCTTGAGTATTTCCCCCTATATATCTTCCTTGATGCTGACTAAGGAGCAGTCCAGGGCTAAAGACCTTCCTCCATGTGTCATGTTCACACCTTTTGATTCCAGCATGAATTCTGTGATGTTGACAAAACTGTGAGCACCGACGAAGGCCAACGCCCCATCCTCACACTCAGTGAATTTCCCCACAGTATGAAATTACTGCTCTTGAGCAAAACAATTCAATCTTGTTCAAATTCACTACATTTCCACATTGTCGTTCCTGCATAGGTAATTTTAGCCTTCATTGTAAATGTGTTTCTTCTGGAACTGTGAACACGTGGATGGTAGTTATGTGTTTTCCCTGTGGGAGAAAGGTGTTAGACAGAAAGAATTAACTTTGGGTGAAAAGTTCCCTTACATTTCTTACACTTGTGCTCTTTTCACAGAAGGAGTTTTGTTATGGCTACCTCTGCCTTCGAACTGATCACCTTTCTCCCAGTTTTTGGCTAAGCAAAACTATCTTTAGGAAATGGTTTGTAAGATTTTCCATCCTTAACTTCCAATGGAATCCTCGATACAAACTCAACTGTGGAGTTCACCTCTTTGTCACACAGATCACTTCCTTCTCCATAGATGGCTGGCTCTGTGGAATGTGTTTCTGATGGAACACATGATCAGAACTGAAAACTCACAGCCACTGTGACAGGTGGAATAATGGCTCCCCAAAGATGTCCATGTCCTAATTCCTGGCACCTGCCAAAATGTCACCTCACCCAACAAACAGGCTTTTGCAGATGTGATTAAGTTAAGGACCTTGCGATGGGGGGATTATCCTGAATTATTTGAATGGGCCCAACGTAATCACAAAGTCCTTAAAAGGGGAGAGAGAGGCAGAAATGGAAAGACGGAGGGTGATGGGACCAAAGAAGGAATGTCCGAGCGATGGGATGTAAGGACTCTCTGGCTTTGAAGATGTGAGGAAAGGGGCCATGAGCCTCCAGAGCCTGGGAAAGACAAAGATTCTCCCCTAGAGTCTCCAGGAAAACAAAAACAAAAACAAAAACATAGCCCTGCTGATAGTTATTTTTAAGCCCAATGAGACTCTTATTTGACTTCTAACCTACAGAACTGTAAGGTAATAAATTTGTGTTGTTTTAAGGCAGTAAGTTGGCAGTAATTGTTATGGCAGCAACAGAGTACTAGCCCAGCAACGGTGACCACCAACCCCGCAGCCACGATGGTATCTAGGGGAGGGCCATCCATGTGGGGCTCAAGTCCAGGACCCTGGGATCATGACCTGAGCCGAAGGCAGATGTTTAACCGACTGAACCACCCAGGCGCCCCTGACTGAAACTCTCCTTATTCAATCCTCCTTCCTTCCCTCTTTCTTCACAGGTGTTAAACTTCCCTCCTGCTTTTACTTCTTCCTCTCCTTTTTATCCTACAGACATTTTCCCCCAGTAAGTCTCAGTATTTCTAATGCCATCTTGGTGTCTGTTTCATGGAAGATCCAAAGGAACACATCTCCTAAGGCCCAGCTCCAGAACTCCCTTGTCCTTGTAGTCAGCCATAAAAAGGGCTCCCATTTGCTCCTTTCTGACTCTCCACTGTCCCTTCATATCTTTCTTAAATAACTGGCTTCCCTTGGTTGATTTCTCTAATTCTCCTCTCTCCCTCTCACCCTGATGGAACCCATCCAGAGCCGTGATTAAGCAGGCAAAGATCCTTGCTCATTTCAAGTGTGCTGTAATGTAGAGTGTGTGTGTGTGTGTGTGTGTGTGTGTGTGTGTGTGAAGAGTGTTAATATTAATAATCTAATATCCTTCCTTCTTTCTCTGTCACATGAAGATAAAGGACCCAAGGCTCAGAAAGTTTGAGTAACTTGGTCAAGGTTACACACCGAGAACATGATGAAATCACTTTCAATTCCAGATCTTGCTGACTGCAAAGCCCAGGCTATTTCAACCAAACGGTGTGCACTCTGTGTGTGCAAATGTATTTGTGAAGACTCCCCATAGGTGATTCCTCTAGGACTCAGATGCATCTGGAAAGTAGGTGAAGAATCACATCAAAACCCTATTTTCATGAGGAACAGGGATCATCTTGGGAAAACACTCATCCTAGCCTAGAGTTAAGTGTGCAGATGTGATCCAAGCTCAGCAGGATTACCAGGAAGGGAGGGCTAGAGCCCAGCGCAGATTCCATAGTCACTTCCACAGTCTGCCTTCTGACCCAGCCCCGGGGGACTCACACGGGAGTCCTGGAAGAAGTAATTATTACAACAAGCTGTTTCTCAATATATAAATAGAGCTAAAAACACTCAGTGTTAGTATATCCAGGTGGTTTTTTCAATGTTTCTTTTTAAAGATTTATGTATTTATTTATTTGAGAGAGAGAGAGTGCACACACAGGGTTTGGGGCAGGGGGGTAGTTAATAGAGGGAGAGGGAGAGAGACACTCAAGCAGACTCCATGCTGAGCATGGAGCCCAATGTGGGACTTGATCTCATGACCCATGAGATCATGACCTGAAACTAAAACAAGAGTTGGGCACTTAACTGACTGTGCCACCCAGGTGCCCCAGTATATCCAGTTTTAATAAAGCAAAGAGGAAAGACATCCAGAGCACAGACACGGTGTGAAAAATGTTAATCACAAATAAAGCCTCCCGTGCGTCCAGAAGCAAGAGCAGGCTGGGATGGTCTGGGCAGTAAGTTCCTGTAAGAGGCAAATTGCCAATAACACAGGAGCCAGAGGAGGCCAAGGGGACAGCAAGGTAAACTTTCAAGGGAGCAGCTGCTCACCACTGCTGTGATGCCAATAACACCTATGTCAGGCTCTAGAATGTTCAGTGCCCTGAGAAATGTTCTCTATGCTCTGCAAGTGACAAGAATCACTCAGTATCTGTGCTTTCCTCCTGCTTTTTGCCCCTTATTCAAAAGGAAGGCGATGCTTCCCAGGTTTTGAGGCCCTTGGGGTTTTGTTTTTGTTTTTGTCTTTGTTTTGTTTGTGTTTTATTTATTTGAATATAGTGACACATGATGTTACACTAGTGTCAGGTGTACAACATAGAGATTTGACAAGTCTATACATTGTGCTGCGCTCATCACACATACAGCTACCGTCTGTCACCGTACAACACTCTTGCCATCCCATTGACTATATTCCCTATGTGGTGCCTTTTATCCCCGTGACTTACTCACTCCATGACTGGAAGCTCTATCTCCCACTCCCTTTCACCCATTTTGCCCGTCCCCGATCGTCCTCCCCTCTGGCAACCATCAGTTTTTTAATTTAACCCCCAGTTTAGCACAGTGCTTGGCCCTTGATGGTGTTTAATAAATGAGAGCTAGTCTATTGAAAATAAAAGTACCACCTTGTGCTCTAGACAATTTGGAAACTGTAGGAGAGACCACCCTTACCCTCAAGCTCCTCCTCTAAAGAAAAGTATAAAATTGTTCCTGCTGGTTCTAAAACCTGTGCATATGCTTTTGTTGTTTCACGGTAGGGGTCGTCCCCCAGATTCTGCATTGGTTGGTCAGAACAGTCGACTCCTTGAACCATTCACCCGGGTGAGAGCTGGCATCGGCAGAGGTTTGAGGAAAGACAACAGTTCCAAAGATCTTTGAGTGAGCTGGTGAATTGCTGCTGGTGATCACATTTCTCCATCCCCAGTGTCAACACTGATCTCGTTTTCCTTCTCTTATCACCACCTCTAATTCAGCGGACTCCAAGGTACATACATGAGACAATTCATTGATGGCCAGGGAGTTCTATTTCTTTTTAAAATTCCTCCATAGTGTATTTTAAAATAATAAATAGACCTAGAGTGGGGGTGCCCGCTCAAACATTTTTAGCTGATGGGAGATAGATGAGAAAAGTTTGGATACCAATTTTAGTCTCGCATAGTTCAAGCTTTCCTGGTCCTTTGGGGTTATTCAGTTTTTCAATCTCTCACTCATCAGATATTCCCTGAGTGCTGACTCTGGGCCACACCTGTTCCAGGTGTGGGAAAACAACACGGAGATGGAAAATTTCCTTGCGGTCGTAGAACTTACTGGGAGATACAGACATATATTTTCTATATCTCTATATAGATATAATATTTAATGTTTATAGTAATAGGAACAAGGATTAAGTAGGTCACGAGGCTATAGATGCTGGAAGGTGCTATCTTAGATGAGGTGGTCAGGGATGGTCACTTTCAGAAATGGCATTCAAGTACAAGTTTAAAATAAAGTCAGGGCAGGAGGCACGCAAGTACAGGGTGGACTGCTGTAACAAAGAGACCCCACAACACACCTGCCCAAATGAGAAAGATATTTATTACTCTCTCACCTAACAGACTAAATATAAGTAACCCAGCGCTGATATGATAGGGACCGGGAATCTCTCTCTGGCCTATATGTCGTCCCCTAGAGCAAGGGGTCAGCACTTGCTGACTACTGTCCCATAATGGGTTTTTTTTTGTCATGACCCCATCACACTCACCATCCCACACGCTGGTCCTCCCTCTTCATTGCTCCCTAGTGTATAAGCCCCCGGGGAAAGGTAATAAGGACAAGCTTTGGGGTTGGGAGTGAGGCAAAGAGCTTCCGGGGTGCATACCTCGGGGTCAGTGGAGGAGGGGCTGCAGCCTGAAGGAGTCTCTGAGCTATAAAGCCTATGAGCAATTGGCGTCCTGAAATGTGGAAATCCCAGAAGACCAGTCCGGGAGGAGCACTGAAGCCAGCAGGGTCAGAGGGGCCCAGAGGGGCAGGTCGACCTGAAACAGCACCTCCAGGGTACAAGGACCAGCAGGAGAGGCCCCACGCGGCCCTCCCAGCTTCACAGAGAGGAGCGCTGGTGTGGCCTTCGCTGACGGATGCCACCAACGCGGCCATGGGGGTGGCCCAAGGCCTGTTAGAAGAATGTGGATCTGCACTATATTGAGATCTCACAGAGAGAGAAAGACAGAACGAACTTCTTCTTTCCATCCCCCGTGTTTGTGAAGTTGGTCAAGAATGAAGCAATTCGAATAACATCACGATTTGTGACCATGAGGTCTGACATAATCACACTTCATTGCCAGGGCTGTGTTTAAAATCACAGATAAAATAGAGAGCAGGAGGCTTGAAATATTACACATAGATTATTTTAAGTGGTAGTGGTGCCTCTTCTAAAGTTGTAGAGGGCAGGACCATCTTCCATCTCCTCGCCTGTGTTATATCAGGACGCCCCTGCCTCCCCCCACCACTGCGGCGAATTAGGAAGGAAACATAACCAGACCCTAAGAAAGAAGCCATGACCTGCGATCTAAATCTAAGAGCATCGATCTTGGTTCCCTGTGCTAATCACAACAGTACAAAAGTTGCATGAAAGGAATCAGTGGGAGTATGTTGGTCGTGGTGACCCATAGAGGAAAAAGGAGTGGGGCATGGAGCACCCTGGCCCCTTACCTAGAGTCAGGGTGTAAGTGAGCAAAACTGGCTCCAGACATTGAAACAGGTTCAGGCCCCCTCTGCCTTCCTTCCACTCCCTCCAGATGCCCAACCACTGCCTCGTCGCTCCATTTCCAGAACCAAGTCTCGGGGAAAACCCCGAATGTGGTTTGTTCTAAGGAGAATGTGACTGATAACAGCCTAGTGTGGTCCCAATCCTGAGCATCTGGNCTCGGGGAAAACCCCGAATGTGGTTTGTTCTAAGGAGAATGTGACTGATAACAGCCTAGTGTGGTCCCAGTCCTGAGCATCTGGTTTTTAATAAGAATGAAAGACAGAATCTGGTTCTGGGAAAGGGAAGGCACATGAGAACCTGGGGGGAGAGGCTTCCAGTGGCTGCCTCCTCGGCCCTAGAGCTCAGGGAAGCCTGGAGAAAAGATCCTGTCTCAGGAGACAAATAAAAGGAGAGAGTTTCTTTAAAAGGCTATATGGTACCAAGGTGAGAATGCTTTATCTAGCCACCCTGGAAAACAGTTTGGCCATTTTTTAAAAAGTTAAACACAGGCTTAGGGTAAGACTCAGCAATACCATTCCTGGGAATTTGCCCTAGAGAAATTAAAACTTGGGTTCATATAAAAAGCCATCTGTGAAGGATGCCTGGGTGGCTCAGTCAGTGAAACACCTGACTTTGGCTCAGGTCCTAATCTTGGGGTCCTGGGATCAGCTGGTGCAGGGCTCCCCGCTCAAAGCGAAGTCAGCTTGTTCCTTTGCCCCTCCCATTGCTCGTGCTCTCTCCCTCCCTCTCTCTCTCTCAAACTCTCTCAAATAAATAAATAAAATCTTTAAAACAAAACAAAACAACAACAACAAAACAGTCCATGAGAGTTAGTTCACGGCAGCTTTACTCATCACCGCCCCAAACTGCAAAGAACCCAAATCGCTTTCTCTAAGTGAGTGCGTAAAGGCACCGTGCTACGACCACGCGGAGCAGTACTGCTCAGCGATAAAAACAACAAACTACGGATGCACACACTTGAATGGACCTCAGATGCATGATACTGAGTGACAGAAACCAGTCCGAAAAGGTTCACACTGTATGATTCCATTTATATGACATTATCAAGAAACAAAAGGAAAGTGATGGTTGCAGGGGTGGGGTGGGGGGGACGCACCTATAAAAGCAACACGAGGGAGGTTTTTTGTGATGATGGAACGGTTCTGTCATTTGATTGTGCCAGTGAGTGTGTGAATCTATATATGTATGTCCTAAAATTCATAGAAGTCCATATACACACCCCCCAAAAGTCAATCGTACTGTATGATGATTTAATGCATTTTTTTTTAAAAAAATCTTTAAGGCACCTAAAGAAGGAGTGCTTGATGTGGCTTCTGGAGACCTGGGCATCACTGCTTCACAAGGTGTGACATTCATTCATCCATTCCTCCATGAGCTAGCCAGCCCCGCGTTCATGCCGGGCACATTACAGATGCACAGAGCGTAGAGTTTCTGCTCCTGGTGAACTTGTCCACTGGAAGAAACCAAGGCTTAGACGCATGATTTAACACAGTTTGATGGAGACTTGTACAATGGCAGGATGGAGACGCCTAGAAGGGGTCGCGCTGGGAAGTCACACTGGGGTCAAAGATGGTTTTGCCCTCAGAGCCTTTGTTTGCTCATTCAGAAGTTTGGAAGAAATAGTTCTTCCTGTCTCATCTGTTCTAGAGGCTTGTTTGGGGAATCAAGTTCACAAGAAGGTGTATGACCTGTACAGCATGGTCATACGAGAGTCTTATGATCATTCAGAGTCAGGAGTAAGTGCTTTGCTCTCTCAGAACACATGGGCAGCTAAAAGAATAATGATTTTGTAGGTGATGTCACGGGGGGTGGGGGTAAATGGAGAAGAAAACAAGAAGTCTCTGCATCTTCCCAGGTAGTTTTGAAAAATGTTTTTATAAATTTGCTTTAAAAGTTTTTCAATGAAAACTGAATTTTACTTTTATTCAGGCTTTTCCCTGCTATGCCAACAACTGGATTCCTACAACATTGGCTGCAAGTGAAAATAAAACAGACCTATTGTAGAACTTATAAACCAAAATCAGATGTGATGTTTTTTCTACCATTCACCCTAAAAGATCTTTCAGACTTCCATTTCTATTTTCCTGTAGAAAATAGATCTGTAATCAATGGGTAAATGGTGAAGCTAGGCATTATTTTCGCTTATACATAGAAAGTTTTTTAAAGATTAGCGATGAATAATAATTACTTTCGAGCATTTATTATATGCCAGGCATGGCACCAAGCGTTTTATAGGCATTATCTCATTTAATCCCTAATAGCAGTCCTACAGGTCAGTGCTACCTCCATTTTACAGGTGAGGACTCTAAAGCTCGGAGGGGTATTTACAGTTGGCCCTTAGACAACACAGGTTTGAACTGTGTGTGTTAATTTATATGCGGCCTACATATATATATGTATATACACACACACAGTACAGTACTATCAATGTATTTTATCTTCGTTATGATTTTAAATAAAATTTCCTTTTCTCTAACTCATTGTAAAAATATAGTATATAATACATATAACATAAAAAAATATGTGTTAATTGACTACTGATGTGATCAGTAAGGCTTTGGGCAACAGTAAGCTCTAAGAGTTAAGTATTGGGAGGTCGAATTTATGCATGGATTTTCAACTGTTCAGGGGCTTGATGCCCCTGACCCCCACATTGTTCAAGGGTCAGCTGTATTCAGGTCATCCAGAAAGTCAATGTTAATGCCAGGACTCCAGTCCAGGGGTATAAATTACAAGCACAAGAGATAGATGGAGAGAAAAATACTTGCAACAAAGTTAGTAAATGTTCAGTAACAGAATATAATAGGGAGCTCCTAAATCAGTGACAGAAAGAAAATGCATAGAAAAATTAGCAAAAGAAATAAGCAGGTAATTCACAAAAGAAAAATATAACCAAAATACAAACAGATGCTCAACATTGCTAGTAATCAAAACTGCAAAATACTAGAAGTCACCTTTCTCTCATTCATCAGACTGGGAAAGATTGAAAAGATTGATAAGAGTAATGGTTGAATGTGGATAAACATGGGTCTGGTACATTGTTGGAGGGAGTACAAATGGGCACCACCATTTTCCAGGGAAATTTGGTGGTGTCTATATTATTTTTTAAAATGCACCTATTCTGTGACTCAGCAATCCCAGTGTTTTTGTGTTCTTCTAGACAAACATCTGCTCATATGCCTGAGAAGTGTGTATAAAAGTATTTGCTGTGGTTTTGTCTGCAAGAGCAAAAATCCAGGAACAATCTAAAGTCTCTTAGTAAGAAAATGGTAATAGCGTGGCACGTCCATAAAATGGAATGCTACACAGTATTTTGAAAGAATATGGCAGATTGACATAGGCTGAAAAACCTCTAAGATGATAATCTTAAGTGAAAAAAACCAAATAGCAAGAAAAAAAAGATACAGTACAGTATCATTTGTGTAAATGTCCCTAAAACACACACCACCACCAAGCAATTTCCGTGGATACACGGATGGGTATGTAAGCATAGGAAAGGGATAGAAAATGAACTGGTCACAATAGTTATTTCTAGGAAAGGTCCTGGAATTAATTAGTGAAAGGGACATTATCTCTAATGTTTAAAGTTTTCACTAAAGAAAACGTGATCCTGTATTACTTCCTAATTGACATACTTAAAATAAGAGAATGAAACCAGATGTGGCTGACTCCAGAGCCAAAGGGTCTGATGACACTGTTTCTTAACCTATGGTTTACGGTTAGATTTCAGCAAGTTCGTGGACTTCCTGAAACGGTGTGCACAGCTGTGTGTTTTGAGGAGGGCACGTTTTTCCTTAGGTGGAGATTCATGATATCTAGTTCCTAAGGGCGATTCAAGACCCAAAGCAGGTCAAGAACGACTTCAGTAGCACGTGTTTCTGTTCTGTTGTGGCTTTGGCAGAGTTAGTCAGCTTCTCTGGAAAACGGGGATCTTAGCAGTTCCTACCTACTGGGTTAATGTGAGGATTACATGAGCCAGTACGTATAAAGCTCTTGAAACAGAAGTCAACAGCATTAGCTATTATTATTCCTTTCATTGTTGCTGCTATTATTTATGGTTTGGAAAGAGCACTTCATTCAAGAGACTTGAGTTCTCAAAACAGTGACATCACAAGCAAAATAAGGGAGACGATTCCATGCGGTCTGAAAATCCCACAATTCCAGACTCCTACTGAATTTTCTTCCACCTGGAAGAATGATAAAATGACAATAAATGACATCAGCCGTCCCATCTGTTCACCCTTTTACCTACCAAACACTTAGTGAATGTTTACAATGTGCTAGTCATTGTAGGAACAGCTGGAGACATAACTGCGGCAAACATGGCGGACAGGGCCCTGCCCTCCAGGAGCTGGGAGCCCACTGTGGAGGCATCGCCACAGACTAAGCTCTGAGACTGGGAGCCTAGGTGCTGTAATTACTCTGTGACCTGTTAGTGGCTTCCTAAGATAACTGACTTTCAAATTCAAGCTTTTATTATTGACAGGCATAGACCTTATATTTTTTAATCCTTAAATCTCACATCTCTCCTTTAATTTATTGGGCCAAGAAGGGGGCAGAGATCAAGAGTTCTCTTCTGACCCTACTTTCCGCAGTAATTAGGCCAGATCAGCATTATGGTGCTTAAACATTTCAAGGCACTTGTGCTTCCAATTGCTTTTACTTTTAGTCCAGCTAATGGATTCGGTAGCTGTTACAATCCCAAAATAGCGAGCGGACACGTGGGTGGACCCGATGCCAGCCCAGCACAACTCTCTGAAAGGTTCCCGTAAGAGCAATATTGCTGGCGCCCCACACCTCAGAGGCATGTGAACCTCAGGTTTTTAGTGACCTGACAGTGTGCAGCCACCTTGTTCCAGTGCAGTTGGAACACATCACTGAATGATGATGACAATGAGTAGGACATTTGGCTGGCTGAGCTGGGACACAGACCTCCACCATCCCTAGAGAGGCACAACTCTTTACAACCACTGATATTCCTGGGGGCTTTTGTCTTTTAACCTAGGAAGGAGAAAGAGGCTTGGATGGGGGAGCACCACAGGACAGCAGGGGGATGAAGGGCCATGGTGTGGCTTTGGACAGGATAAACCACCTAAAGGAAGTTTGTGCTCAGCTGGCCGTGCTTTTATCACTCACACATGTCTCTGGAGTTCATACAGAACTTTCAAACAAATGCCTCATCCCATGGGATCCGCGCATGACTCTGTGAGGTTCCTATTATGATCTGTGCTTTATGGATGAGGAATTGGAAATTCAAAGGGTTGAAGGTCAAGGGTGGAACCCAGTTGAGGCCAGATCGTGGAGATGGCACAGTAAAGACACACACTAGGTCTTCATGTGTTCACCTCACAGCAGTTGCCTCTGGATGTCCTGTTCTGAGTGGTCCTCAGAGCCCCTGAGAAAGAGTGAGGAAATTCTGGTCTTCTTGCTGACTCTCAAGTTACCACAGCCTCTGCCCACAAGTGTCTGCCATTTGCTATGAAATTCCATTCTGAGATTCATGTCCTTGTGTCTGAAAGGCTCACAAGCCCCTCGGCAACTGTGCAGAGACCTTGGTGGGAGTAGGAGTCAGGCAGTTACTGGTCTCTGTTCCCATCAGACAGGGCAGTTGCTGGGGATGCATGGATGTTGTGGTTGTGAAATGGAATGAGTATAGATGTTGGCACCAATCCTCTCTGGGTCTGAGCCTTAATGCTGCCTTTAAATCTCTCTGAGACGTATCTTCCTTGTCTGCCAAAGGAAATTATAATAACACAGAGTTACAGTTTCATAGGGTTTTACGAGGAACAGTGCTGGACGCTAACACTGAGGAGTTACTATAGTGATGTGCAGACCAGACACGGTCCTTGTCTTCCTGAAGCTTCAGGCTAGTGGGGCAAGAGGAAGTGCTAAAGAAGAGACCTGGGAGATATTTGAACATCCAACACGGACACTTGTTCTGGTCTGGGTGCAAGGGGAGAGCTGGCTGAGAAGCCCGCTCCTTCTCAGTGAGCAGGGCCTAATGAGAGAAAGCGAGCAGGCAGAACAAGGTGTGCACACTCTCTGGGGGTCAGGGAAAAAAGTGGGCCCGGAGCACAGCACGGGAGGGACGAGAAGGTATGGCTGTCCCACACAGACTGGGGCAGGGGATGAGGAAGAATGTAAGATGAAGCCGTGAAGGGAGGCAGGCGCCATTCCCTCAGGGCCTTACAGGTTGGAGAGTTTCGGGTAGGCAGTGACGTCCTGGACTGTGTCTAAAAATGCCACTCAATTGACTGCATGAAGAGGGATTGGAGAAGTCAAGGGAGGGATGGGAGATCAGTTATGGGGGCTACAGTGACTCTCCATGTGAGAGATGAGGGTCGCATGGACTAGGGGTACAGCAGAGATGGAGAGATGGGGACAAGTAGAGAAGTTGGGCAGAAATTTAACCTCAACCTGAGAACCAAGACAATCTGCTTAAGTCCCGGTGACTGGGGTCAGTGGGCAGGGCTGGGGCAGTGAAGGGAAAAGGCAGAGTGATGAGGGTTGTAAACGGGAGAAGACTGCTTGGAGATGGGGTAACGTTGGACCCTCAAGAATGCTAGACCCCAATTATGTGGTAAGGAATCAGACAGGCACACCATGGGCTGGGGACATGTGATGGAAGTCAGTGAAGCAAAAGCCCCCATGATGTATCCTGAATACGGGTGAGGGTGGTATGAGACAACATCAGAAACTAAGACACGCAGACTCTAATTCACAATGTGTTAGTTAGGATTAGGCCCCAAGAGGCATCAAACCCAAAATAACATTGGCTTTCTAAAGTAAATTTAGCTTTTTTTCTCACTTAAATGAAGTGTTAAGGTAAGTAATCCAGGGCCAACAGGCATAGAAATTCTAAGACTATCAAGGATCCAATTCCTTCTAATAACTTTTTCTGCTACACTGGATCCACCCACCTCAGAATACAAAATGGCTGCTCCAGCTCCAGGGATCACATCTTCATCTTAGCCAGAGGAAGGTTGAAGAGGAAAGAAAAGGGTATGCATGCTCTCTGTGGAAATTCTCAGGAGCTGCACATTTGTGTCTGCCTACATTCCATTGGCCAGAACCTTGTCACGGAGCCACATCGAGCTGTGGAGGAGGCTGGAAAACATTGCATTAATTCTAGGCAGCCATGTACTCAATTAAAAATTGGGGATCCAATTACCATATAAAAAGGGGAAAAGGGAAGCAGTCTCTGTTCCATTCAGCAGTTTATGACAGCAATTTGTAAGTTAAACATCATTATCTCTTTAAGTAGAGTTCCTATCAAGCGATGAGGAAAACATTAAGACCACAATAAATATCCTGTCTGGAATGTTCTTCTCCCAGGAAATCATGAGACTCATTGCCTCAATTCATTCCGATCTCTGCTCAGATGCCACCTCCTCTGATCACCCTTCCTTCTCAACCCCCGACTCTGGCTTTGTTTTCCTTCATGGCACTTATCACTGTCTAACATTATGTACTCGGCTTGTTTGTGTGTTTATAGTGTGTCCCCCACTCGACTGAGGGCCCGATGAAGGGAGCTCACTGCTGTGAATAGAACCTATATCATTGCCGGCACCTGGTAGATATTCAATGAATCTCTGTTGACTGAATAAAGAAATGGGCAAAGCACATAAACAATTCAGAAAGGGTGCTCTGGTTTATCTTAGGTTTATATAAACAGCAAAAAAAGAAACACAACTGGTAACGAAACCCATGGAAAACAGGGAGCCTCTCTGGTCATAAGAGACATGCAAATTAAAACAACAATGAGGTGCTCTTTTTCAGTTATTCAATTAGCAAGAGGCAAAGGCTAAGGAACACTCTCAGATGCTGATCGAAGTATTAGGAACCCGTACTCATAAATAGCAGCCTTGCCAATGAGTAGGATCTCTTGGAAAGCGATTCGCCCAGGCCCCAGGTTACCAGCGCCAGGAGGCAGTGCACTGGCAGCTCGAGGGGTGGCTTGGCCGCTGCATCCAAAGTGAACGCTGCCCTCGGAGCAGGCTGATGGCAGCCCTGACGTCACCAATGTACATCAAATGCCATACAGATGTGTGCATAAGTGTTTACTACAGTGTCACAAAAACAGAGGGCTAAGGATAATAACAAAATACCCACCTGTATGGAAATATTTTAGTAAATTGGAGTACATATTCTTTTTTTTTTTTTTTAAAGATTTTATTTACTTATTTGGGAGAAAGAGAGAACAAGCAGGGGGGAGGGGCGGAGAGAGAGAAGCAGACTCCCCACTGAGCAGGGTGCCTGATATGGGACTCGATCCCAGGTCCCTGGGATCATGACCTGAACCAAAGCCAGACACTTAACCGACTGAGCCACCCAGGTGCCCCTGGAGTACATATTCTTAATAAAAGAATAGACATCATTCTCACATTAACACTACGGAGATGAACAAAAACATGACAACGAAATAACTCTAGGTTAAAAAAAAAAGAATATACAAAATAGTATGGATGCAAAACACTTTGTAAATCCTCTGGGTAATAAGATTATCGATTTTCCCCCTGCTTTCTTCTTATTTAACTTTTTAAAAACTAAACACATTTTTTCCAAACCTCGCAAAATTTCTATTTCTCATTTTCAAAATTTTCATTAAAACTGCATTTTCAAAAAGCGGTGAGGAAGATGAAAACCATACATAGAGTATGATTCCAAATTTGCTTTTTAAAAGATGGGTTTAGAGAGAAACGCTGGAAAGATATCCACCTGGCCATGAACAGAAGTTATCTTGAGGCAGTGGCATTAAGGATGATTTTAATACTCCTAAGGACAGGAAATACGGTAAATGATGGCTATTATCATTTGCTGAACCTTCGTGACACTCCAAGTGCTCCCCTGGGTGCTTTACACACACGGTGACCTGTGATGTCCCAGCCATCCTCTGGGTGGGGAGGCAGGGCGGGGGGCCAGGTAAGGAAATCAAGTTTGAGAGATGCAAAGAGACTTGCCCAAACTCAGCCGGGGCTTGCCAAGCAAAAGCCTCATCAAACAAGACAGCCT
>NC_048228.1:89936666-89948584 GCF_002007445.2 Ailuropoda melanoleuca
GGGGGGGGGGGGGAGCTTCATTAGGAAGGAGCCGCTGTGATTTTCCCAGGGACAGCCAGTGGGAGAAGAACTTGGGGGGGAGCAGTTGCATGCATTCTCTGCAGGGAGCAAGGGTCACCCCTAGAGCCTTTCAGCCCAGTCAGTCAGTTCCAGAAGCCCGGGGATGGCTAGAGGAAGGAGAAGAGGAGAACCCTGGCAGGCGGTGGTCTGGCTGTGTTGGGGAGGAGAGTGAGGAATAAGGAATTTAGAGAGCCACCTTCCAAGCAGCAAAGTGCAGGCAAAACTGCAGAGGTGAGGCAAGAGAATTTTTAAAAATGTCAAGGCGCCCTGTGAATTGGGTACCCCAGACGCACCATTACCTGTTAACCACTTCCGGTCTGGACTGTGTCTCTGAAAGTGATACAACTGAGAATAAATCATGCGGGGACCTGAAATTCGTGGCTCTTATAATTATATTTATTTCTTTTTCTCGATTTACAAAATTTGCCATGACCGTATGATGGATGTGATAATGAGGAGAAAAATAATACACTCACTTTTTTTTTGGTGTTTTAAAACAATTCTTCCTTAAGATGGAGAACGGTTTAGGGAACAGCTGCTGATGTCCTTCCTGAAGAACCAGGTGAGGTTGCTTGTGTTCTGTCTTTCCAGTATTTGCGGAGAAGAGAGTCCCCAGCACCAGAAGGGCTTTGGGGAGCGCAGGAGGCCCCTGGGCTCGTGCTGCCCAGGACTGCATGCCCCGAAGAGGGAAGGCACTTAAACCATTTCAACTCAATTTAGTAAATTATACTCAATTTGCCTGGAACTGTCCCTGATCCCAGGATAGGCTCCGAGGTGAGAGGGGCATTCCCATTTTGCCCAGTTTATGAATAATCACCTGTCGCCCACGGTGGACTGAGAATTTCATGAGGGCAGGATTTCTACCAGCTTTGCTCATGGCTTATTCCCTGGACCAAGCATGATGCCTGGCACTTAGACGCTCGCAATAGATGTGGGCTGAGGAATGAAGTAAGGACGAATACCCTGGAAAATGCATCCGCTCTTCCCTTGAAAGCCCTGACAGCTCTCGTTGGAATTCCCTTTTCTGGTTTAATTCTTACGTAACACTGGCTCAGAGACTCAGAGTTGGCCAGGAAAGGAACCAGTCTAATAAGGAATATAAGGAACCAATAAAAGGAACCAATATAAAAAGGTATAATAAGCAATGAAAGATTGGCTTTCCCAATTTTTCACTCTTGATTCCTTCACATTTCCCAAACACATCCTTTACGCCAATCACTGTGCTGTGGTACTAGAGATAGAGACCCCTTCGCCTGGCCATGATAACGGGGAGGAATAGAGCATCCCTAGCATTTATCTTAACCACTAATAATAAGTGTCCAGGGGCGCCTGGGTGGCTCGGAAGTTAAGCGTGTGCCGTCAGCTCAGGGCATGACCCTGGCATTCTGGGATCGAGCCCCACATCAGGCTCCACTGCTAGGAGCCTGCTTCTTCCTCTCCCACTCCCCCTGCTTGTGTTCCCCCTCTAGCTGGTTGTCTCTCTCTCTGTCAAATAAATAAATAAAATCTTTTTTTAAAAAAAGTGTCCAGCGCTACGTTCTAGGCATTGTTCTGAGTGCTTTCCATATCTTTCTTTGTTTATGGGTAGCATTGTGTTATCCCCATTCTAGAGATGAGCAAGCTGAGGCTCAAAAAGTTTAAGTAATTTGTCTGTGTTCCACAGCTGGCCAAAGGCGAAGGCCAGGCTTGGGTTCCTGCAGTTTGATGCCTGTGCTCACGCTCTTAATGACTTCCAGGGAGCTTCCCGAGAGAGGGGACCCTGAGATCACTGGCCTTGGAATCATCAGGGACACTAGCTAAAAGAGCAGATTCCCAGGTCTGGGGCTGAAGAGTCAGAATCCCTGGGAGAGGAGCCTAGAAATCCTGGGTTTTTTTTTTTAAGCCTGACCCCAGGTGTTTCAGATGTGCACTGAAGTTGGTAAAGCACAGCCCTCCAATGGGCCCCACTCGCTCCTTGGGAGTTTAGGGTATCTCTAGCACCCACCCTCCTATACTCCACCCTCGCTCCCTGCCAACTGCTGGGCAGAAGTGGGATAGAGAGGAAAGGAGGGAGGGAGGAAAGAAGGAAGGAAGGAAGGAAGGAAGGAAGGAAGGAAGGAAGGAAGGAAGGAAGGAAGGAAGAAGGAGGAAGGGAGGGAGGCAGGGCAAGAAGGAGGAAGGGAGGGAGGCAGGGCAAGAAGGAGGAAGGGAGGGAGGCAGGGCAAGAAGGAGGAGAAGGAAAGAAGGAAGAGAGGGAGGGAGAGAGGAAGGAAGGAAGGAAGGAAGGAAGGAAGGAAGGAAGGAAGGAAGGAAGGGAGGGGACGGAATTTCAGGGCAGGTCAGAGGCGCCCTCTGCTCCCTGCCCTCGGCCCTGCTGCGTACACTCCTGCACCTGCTAGAGCCGCTGCGGACGGTGCGACGGCTGCGGCAGGAGGCTCCNGGAGGAAGGGAGGGAGGCAGGGCAAGAAGGAGGAAGGGAGGGAGGCAGGGCAAGAAGGAGGAGAAGGAAAGAAGGAAGAGAGGGAGGGAGAGAGGAAGGAAGGAAGGAAGGAAGGAAGGAAGGAAGGAAGGAAGGAAGGAAGGGAGGGGACGGAATTTCAGGGCAGGTTCAGAGGCGCCCTCTGCTCCCTGCCCTCGGCCCTGCTGCGTACACTCCTGCACCTGCTAGAGCCGCTGCGGACGGTGCGACGGCTGCGGCAGGAGGCTCCCTCCCCAGCTGGGGTGTCTGCCCGGTGGAAGCAGCTGAGCAGCCAGCTGCTGGGAAGAGCAGTAGTGTGAAATTGAGCTCTTCGCGGGGCTCAGAACCTGAATGTTTCTCCCTCCCCAGATTAAGACAGCGCAGCCCTGGGTCCCTCCTAGTGGGCAGGGTCCACATCGTCTGCAGGCTGGAAAGATCCCGCGGACAGGACACGTGGCAGGAAGGGGGAGCAGAGAGGAGGGCCCTGGCAACAAATGGGCTACATGATCCTAAGATAACAAAGAAGGTTCCAAGCCGCAGGAAGTGGAGTGAGGACGGGTGTGCTGGGTCCACCAGGAGGTATGGAGCACTGGTTCTCATAGCAAATCCCAGAGCCACGCTGAGTCTCGGTTTCCTCCTGCATAGAAGGAAAACAGTAACTATTATTTGATGGCTATTGATACCATGATCTGTGATTTGGTGAACATGTTTATTTTGTTTTTAAGATTTTATTTATTGGGACGCCTGGGTGGCTCAGTCGGTTGGGCATCTGCCTTCAGCTCAGGTCGTGATCCCAGGGTCCTGGGATCGAGTCCTGCACCCAGCTCCCTGTTCAGTGAGGAGCCTGCTTCTCCCTCTGCCTGCCGCTCCCCTTGCTTGAGCACACGAGCTCGCTCTCTCTGACAGATAATAAGTAAATAAGTAAAAAATTTATTTTCAGAGAGAGAGCGAACGTGCACAAGCAGGGGCATGGCAGGCGGAGGGAGAGGGAGATTTATTTATCACTCCAGGTGCGCTCTCTCTCCCCAGCCCACATCCTCAGCCACCACAGCAAAAATGCCAGTCAGTTCATCCACGTTCAGCGAAGATGTGGCACGTAGCTCTGTCGGCTAAGACAGCTGCCAGCACACAGGAGCCCCAGAGATACCCAGCAAATAGACCCAGTGTCAGCCCAGACACGTGGCGTGTCAGAAACACAGGTCCCACGGCAGTCATCTGCTTCCCCAAACGTCTGATCTGAGGAGACCACCTGTATGATGGACACTGAGGGGCTTTGGAAGGCGACAGAGCTTCACAGAAAACCCAGACCCCCTCGCCCCAGGCCGGTCTTCCTCTCTAACCTTACCTCTCACTGTTTGCCCCTCGCTCACTCCTACTGTTACCTCTTCCCCACAGAGGCCAAGCTCACTCCCACCTCAGGGCCTTTGCACTTGCTGTGACCTCTGCCAAAAACACCCTTCTTCCTGCCTAGAAGCAGCTTTCCCCGGATCTTCCTTAGGCTTCCTCCCCTCCTTGTCTTCCAGGTCTCAGATCATGGTCCGCTCCTTCAGAAGGCCTTTCCTGACCACCTCACCTAAATTAGTACCCCCAACCTATTCCTCTCCATCGTGTCATCTGGCTTTGCTTCCTTCGTGGTGCTTACCACTGTCAGAAAGGATCTTGTTCATTACTTGCTTATGTGTTCAGAGAGCGCCTGGCAAATGGTTGACCCTCAACGGTTATGTGCTGAATGAATGGACAAACGAATAAATGAATGAATGGAAGCTCTTACTAACTTTTTTTGTAATAAGAATCCAGAACCCTATATCCAAAAGCACCCCCTCGCCTTTCAGTTAACAAGGGCAGAGACCACTAGCAATAACACTGTAGTTGGTAACAACTTAACAACCAGTGGGCAGTTCTATCTACACACATTGCTGGGCATGGTTCCAAAGCTAAAAAGGCACTAATTGCTTTTATATAAGGAGGTAGAAACACAGTCCCTCCGTGCCCTTCAGTCCTGATGGTCTGCATTATCGTATCTGTTACCGTGTTAATTGTTCCTGTCTCACACAGCCAGTTTGGGCTTTATTCTGCATATGTCTGGGTTGGTGACAGGTTCCTATACAGAGAAGAGAGGTACCGGGGAAGCGTGTGTGTGTGTGTCTGTCTGCATGTGTATCCGTGTGTGTGCCAGTGTGCATAGAGCAGCGACACTCTGGGAAGGGTTAACTCTCAGTCAAGCTCTCTGTGCTCAGGGCCCTAAGACTGGCCCAGGAATGGGAGGGGTGGGCTCGGAAGGTGGAGTGGGCTTGGCTTGTCTGAGCTGCCTTTTCCAAGACAGGAGAGCAAATGCTTGCCCAGCTGGACGGAGCGTGCTGAACTCACGTCGCCTTTAGGAATGGCTGCAGAAGCCCACACCTGGAAATCCCTCCCTCCCTGCCCCTCCACGGCAGGTTGTGTTTGGAAGGCTCTCCGGTCATTAGAGGAATGAGCTGAGGGTGAGCAATTCACCAGCTCGCCAGCACTTGGAGAACAGCAGGCAAGGATGGATGTGGTCGACAGCCTTCTTGTGAATGGAAGCAACATCACCCCTCCCTGTGAGCTGGGAATCGACAATGAGACGCTTTACTGCTTGGAGCAGCCCTATCCTTCCAAAGGTAGGTGTCAGACACTGTTATTTCAATTCAGAAAATGATTAAGGTGGGGGAGAAATCAGCAAAGACGAGGCTGCTAGAGAAAAGACAACGAAGTCCTCTTGAGACCAGGCTGGGTAAAGTCATATGTTCACAAGTTTGGGTAACAGATCAAAAAAGCGGAACTGAGTCAAATATCCGGATTGTTCCCCACAGGGAGTCGAGATGGATGTATAGGACATGGGGGGAGGAACTGAAGTGTCATAAGAAGGGGGTACAAGTGTCGAAGCTGGAACTTACCAGCATCACAGAAAAGGTGCTGCCACAATCTAGCTGTCACCTTTTCTTGGGGGAAATCCAGCGTCAAAAAGTGATTCAAGTGAAATCACGCTTAGCAGCTGGGAAAGAGAGCAATCACTAGTCACTGGAGAAGCTTTGTTCTTAAGCCAAAGGGGTTCCCTGAGTGATTCTTTAACAAACCAACCTTTCAGAAGCCCCGGAATCACTCCGTGTGCTCCTCAGTTTGTTTCTGCAAAATATCATCCGTAGCGGAGTAGCTGGGTTCAATGATTGTAGACGCGTGCAAAAAAAAAAAAAAAAAAAAAAAAAATCTGCAGGAAGGAAATCACGGCTCATTTCGTGTGCTGAGGTTTTAACATTCTGCTCCCATAACCTCCGTCCCCCTGTTTTGTCCCCGTTCCTCTTCGCAGAGTGGCAGCCGGCTGTGCAAATTCTCCTGTACTCCTTGATATTCCTGCTCAGCATCCTGGGCAATACGCTGGTCATCACCGTGCTGATTCGGAACAAGAGGATGAGAACCGTCACCAACATCTTTCTGCTTTCGCTGGCAGTCAGTGACCTCATGCTCTGCCTTTTCTGCATGCCGTTCAACCTCATCCCCAACCTGCTCAAGGATTTCATCTTCGGGAGTGCTGTCTGCAAGACCACCACCTACTTCATGGGTGAGTTGCTGCTGGGGACTGGTTCGGGAGCTTGCCCCAGACCCCGCTCTGGCCCCAGACCTTCCCAACCCAAGGGCGGCCTCCGCAGAGGCGTCCTGCGGAGTGCAAAAAACAAACAAACAAACAACAACAACAAAAACAAAACAAACCTCTGGCAGTGTGGGGCCGCGTGCAAGGGTGCGGGTGCTGACTTTAAGGTAGGTCCGTCCTCAGGTGTCCCCAGAAGTCAGTCCCCGGTTGTCCGTTTCGGAGGTCAGTTTCTCAGAGTGGAGTAAGTTGTTAAGCCAGCACAGAAGAGGCTTGCTTTGGCTTGCTTCTGCTAGAAAAGAGGCTTCAAGCGACTCTGTCCCTTCCTGGAAGTCATTGGTCTTAGTCTGAGCTCTGCCCAAGCTGAGCTATGGCTTTTGGGGGGAATGGGGGGGAGGAGGGTTCTTTCTGGTGCTCTCCTAGGGAACAGGGGCTCTGTGAAAACCAGTTTCACCCCAGCTCTAGGTTCTTGTCTCAGGATTCACTTCCCAGCCTGATCCCCGGGGCTGGGACCCTCTCAGGCAGAGAGAGAGAGAGAGAGAGAGAGCCCTCTGGCACTAAATGAGGGGTTGATTGTGCTCCCAGAGCCTGTGGGTCATTCAGCTCACCCTGACTGGCTGAGAAAGGCAGCCTCTGCCTTTGCCAATCAAAATGATGACGATGATAAAAATCACACGAGCTGACATTTTTGAGTACTTTTTATGCACCAGATCTTGTACGAAGTGCTCTTACTGCCACGATTTCATCTCCCAACCCACCCTGCGGAAGAAAACAGCTATTCTTCCCCGTCTCAGCAGGGAGTGAATAGAGGCAGAGAGAGGTTAATCACGTGCCCAAGGACACACAGGAGGTAAGCTGCAGAGCTGAGATTTGAACCGAGATCAGGAGCCACCCCAGTGGTGGGTGAGGACGATGCCCCAGTTTGCCAGCTGCTGGGGCTCCCCTGCAGCCCGGTACAGATGTGCCTTGGCCCCCTCTGTCTGCCAGGTTGCCCTGTTGCTTACCCATTCTGAGAACCAGCTGCGGGGAGGAGGAGAGACGGGAAATGAGGGAGGTTGTTTTTTGTTCTGACCTAAGCCTTGCAACATGGGCAGAGCTGTATTGGGCTGGGGCTGTCCCCAAAGACGGGAAAGCTTTCAAAGCCCTGATTTCTCCCGATCGAGGGAGCAGGATCCAGCCCTGACAAAACGGTGATGAATTACCGATCCGTGTGCCACGGACAAACAACCAAGAGGGTGTCTGTCCTTGTCCGAGAACTCTGAAAATAAAAATGGACTTACAAAGGGAAGGGATCACGATTAAACAATGAAGCAATAACAGTTCCTACCATCTCTAGCGCTTTGGGCTTTCATGGCCCACCCATGTGTATTTTATGATAATATTATTTAAGAATCTTAACTAGGGTCTGTGAAAGGAGATTTAAAATGAGTGTTCGTGTGATTGCACAACACCGTAAATGTGCCGAAGGCCACAGGATTGCCTGCTTGAAAATGGTTAATTTTTTCTGATGTTTCATCTCAAAAAAAACAACCAACCAGTTTTTAAAAATAGCTAAAATGAAAAGCAAGAAAATCCTGAAGCCGTTTGCAATACCGTAATGGTTTTGTTGGAGTTCTAAACCTGGAGACTTTGATTTTGCCCTTGATTTTGTGTTCTCCTCAGTACTATACCTAACAGTTACCATTCATTAAACTCTTATATGAAGGAAAAAGAAAGAAGAAAAAAGAAAGAAAGAAAGAAAGAAAGAAAGAAAGAAAGAAAGAAAGAAAAAGAAAAACCGAAAGAGTGCTTGCCTGATGGTGGGTTTATAATAACAAGTGGGCCCATTATACAGATTTGACTCAGGAGACATCGGGGCTACACTCTGTAATCTCAATGTTATCAGTTCCTTGGGGTAAAGTCCAAGAAAACACAGCCATCCTGTCTCAGAACATGAGTTTTTATTTAGTGGTTTTTGGGTTGTAGATTCTTCCAAGTCTCTCAGGAATACTATAGGTATTTCCCCCTAAAAAAAGAACATTTTTATACACAGTTTCAGAGAATTTATATATATCTATAAAAGGCCCCAGGCTACGAGCTTCTTCTCCCCAATTTATAGTAATTCTAAGGTTTAAGAAATCATGCTAAAGATAATCAGAAAAACTGACAGAATACATGGATGAATAGTTAAAGGGAATTTTAAGGGGCTAAGACGTGGTAACAAGAATACACACACAAAATACAAAAGTTAAAGAAAATTAAGCTTTTTTGACTATGCCTAAGCACGTCATGGTAAATGAGGTATTGTGATGTCTTTCGCGCTGATGACGCATGCTCGTTCTACAAAACACAGAAAAGCAAACAGAATAAGAAGGAAAGTTCTAGTCCTCCCGCCGGGAGCAACCTTTAGTTACAGTGTGGAGGGTCCTCCCTTTATCCTTTCTTTACTATGTGTTTTTTCAACAAACTTTTTCAGATTTGTAATGTTTCATTCTTTTTTTTTTTTAAGATTTTATTTATTTATTTGACAGAGATAGAGACAGCCAGCAAGAGAGGGAACACTCCTTTCTTTACTATGTGTTTTTTCAACAAACTGCTTTTTCAGATTTGTAATGTTTCATTCTTTTTTTTTTTTTTAAGATTTTATTTATTTATTTGACAGAGATAGAGACAGCCAGCAAGAGAGGGAACACAAGCAGGGGGAGTGGGAGAGGAAGAAGCAGGCTCCTAGCGGAGGAGCCTGATGTGGGGCTCAATCCCATAACACTGGGATCACGCCCTGAGCCGAAGGCAGACGCTTAACAGCTGTGCCACCCAGGTGCCCCTGTAATGTTTCATTCTTAAAAACAATCTGTACTAGAAATTCTCAGAAAGTTTTAATGCCTCCGGCTCAGAGCCCAGTGATCTTTCAAGGTCACAGTCCTTAAGAATCTGGGTTATTAGGTCAACCTAACTTCAGGATATGCTCAAAACGAGAGCTTCTCCCTGGGTGACTCGAAATCCTCTTCTGTAGGAGAGGAACGTATCTCATCCCCGTGGTGATTAATAAATGAGCAACTTCAGTCGGAGAAGGAATTCAGTTGTAATCAAAGTTCAATAAACCTATCTAAAAATTGGCCATCAGATGTGTTCGTAAATACCTTTCTTTACTGCCTTTAATCCTTTTTGAAGCGAGGCTGGGAATAAATAATTTTTTAAAAAAAATACAGGTACATGATATTTCTTTCCCCTCTGAGTGTTGTCCCTTGATATCGAACCTGTGCAGAGCAGATATGCTTAAGCTAATGTGCAAATAAACTTGGGATTTCAGAGCCATCATAACCGACTTCTTTGTTCCTTTCCCAGGCACCTCTGTGAGTGTATCCACCTTTAATCTGGTCGCCATATCTCTGGAAAGATATGGTGCGATCTGCAAACCCTTACAGTCCCGGGTCTGGCAGACCAAATCCCACGCTTTGAAGGTGATTGCCGCGACCTGGTGCCTCTCCTTTACCATCATGACTCCGTACCCAATTTACAGCAACCTGGTGCCTTTTATCAAAAATAACAACCAGACCGCGAACATGTGCCGCTTCCTCCTGCCAAACGATGTTATGCAGCAGTCCTGGTAAGGCGGTGCAGTGTTTATTTGTGTAATACAACTCGTTATCGTTCGCAGGTTTTATACAAACGGGAATGTGTTGTCCAGAGTGGCTGGGGCACATTCACATCCAGGAGACTTTGAGAAGGATTATTCTAACTTCTTTTTCGGATAATAGTGATGGCAAACACTTAAGCGCTCTGTTTTAAATGCCGCACACATATGAACTCCATTAATCCTCTCAAACCCCGATAGGGTAGGTACTGTTACGGTCCCCGTTTTGCAGATGATGAAACTGAGACACGGAGAGGTTAAGTGGGCTGCTGAAGATCACAAACCGAGAAGATACAGAGCCTCTCTGCTTAGCCGCTGGGCAGAGCGCCTCTGGACGGTCCAGCGGGGGCTTTGGCTACATCTGCAGAGCTATGATTTTTCTAAGAACTGGAGATAAAGCAGAGAATGAGTCCCAAATCCCATGAGGGTTTTTTTTTTTTCTTTTTTTAGATCTGCAGCTATGGTGCCGGCACAGAACACTTCACTAGAAATAAACAGGCGAGATTCTAAGATTTCTTTCCTTGCTTACTAGCCGACTGATGTTGGACAAGTTCAAGTAACCTCTCTGAGGTTCAGGTTCTTTATCCATGCAAGGATTTAATAGTACAGATTTTTTTAAATCTACCTCATTGGGTGGCTGTGAGATTCAAGGGAGAGCATGTGTATGAAGATGTCATGAAATATCTTTAAAAAATACAAACGCAGGGTATTACGTTTACTAACACCAAGCATATTTTAGAATCAGGGAACTGGACATTCAAAAATAGCTCAAAACTGAGATAATCTCTGCTTTCTTTGCCTTCCTTTTTTTTTTTCATTTCAACCAAGGAACACACACACACACATACACACACACGCACAAAGAATTATGTTGCAAATGAGAGAAACATTTCCAAGACTTGAAAAGGAATCTTATCAAAACATGTCCAATTGAAATGAGAAATGGTCCATTCACTGTGCCTCTGACAATTTTGTGGCCTAATCCTGTAACCTTACACATGCCAGACTGCAAAAATGGTTTAGGGGCCAGACCCATAAAGGAGGCTGTGGGGCTTCAGGAATCAAACATGTTTAGAGAAAGCACAGCTCTGCCCCGCCAGGCACTAGAAGGAGCCCTCCACAGTGCCAAGGGGGCATAAACAGCCAGAACGCCCTATTTTGCTAAATCACGGAGGTTATCCATCATTCCTACCTGTGCATTTGATGGTTCTGTTGTTGTAAAGTCAACAAATAGTATATTGTGATACTTATTAAGAGCACAGGTTCTAGAATCATATTACTTGGGTTCAAATCCCATCTTTGCCACTAGGTGTGTGACCCTGGATGATTTAATCTCTATAAATCTCAGTTTCCTCATATATAAAATAGGTATTATGATAATAGTACCTACCTCAAAGGTTACTGTGGGAGTTAAATCTAGTGTTACATGTAAATATGAAATTTTATTATGTATACAATGCTTAGCCTAGTATGTACTAAGTCCTCGATGAATGTAAGTTCTTACAAGTGTTTATTCACGTTTTTGGTGACAGCTTTATTGAGATTATGCACATACCTTTGGTTGTTGTTAATTTCTCATTGGTTTTATATGAAGGCTTGTTTCAGGCACAGACTCACACCAGCCTTTTCCAGCTTAACTAGTCCTTCATAAGAGACCGTATCGGAAAACAAAAAGAAGAGAAGTAAACAACTTCAAAAGACTGAACGTCCAGACATAGACTTTCCAGGGCTATTAAACACTAGTAATTAATGTGTTTGCTCAGCCCAGTTAAAATGAAGATGAACCCTATTTATTCCATCCCGTCTGAGTCTGAAATACTAGAGTTGCTGGTTATTGAATTTCTTTTTATTTTATTAGGCACACGTTCCTGTTACTCATCCTCTTTCTTATTCCTGGAATCGTGATGATGGTGGCATATGGATTGATCTCTTTGGAACTTTACCAAGGAATAAAATTTGATGCAATCCAGAAGAAGTCTGCTAGGGGTAACTATCTTTTCGCTGTATGTTTATGTCAAAATATCACAAAAACTTGTTTCCTATAACTTAATTAGATACACCCAGAGTGTATGTTGGAGATTTTGAAAGTATTCTCTCAAAACGGTGCTGAGTGGAACCAAAATGACAGAACCCGCATACACCCAATTATCAGCTGAGGGCCTGCATGTCCCTTGCGGTCTGCAGTGTTGCGTTCAGATGGACCC
>NC_048228.1:89948684-90092610 GCF_002007445.2 Ailuropoda melanoleuca
AGGTGACAGCAGGTGACAGTAAACAGTCATAAAAGGGAGGAATGAATATTTGCCACGCACTTAATTCCCAAAGCAAGGTGTGGGAGGCATCACGGTCCACATCTCTCCAGTGAAGACACTGAGGCTCCAAGGGGGCGATAATGTGTCCAAGGTCAGGCTGCTAGTAAATGACAAACAGGATGGGGCCCCGTTCTAATGCCACCAGGCTGCTGTGGAGATGAGGCGACAGCTAGAGGTTCAAGAAGTCAGGCTGGCAGTTCTGTTTCCGGTGATGCTTTCCAGTTCCTAGTCCTTGTGCTAGGACGTCCCCAAGGAAGAGAGGTCCTGTCTGTGTCCCCCTCCACTCCCCGCCTCCGCAGGTGTTGGTCCTCTCTCTGAGCTCCCTGAATGTGGAGGATTTGAAAGCTGGCTTTGTGCACAGTGACCTGGATGCTGCTAGCCCTGTGTTCATTTTTAGAAGAAAAATAACACACTTTGCCACCTCACGGGGAAGCCAAGAGATAATGTCAGTAAACAAGCTTTCACCCCTTTATGAATCATTGACATTATTAAGGCAGATCTGTTTTCTCAGAATCATCGGAGAGGAGACAAACACCGGGCCAACTTATCCAGCAGCCTGCGGTGTAAAGCTCCCCACTCTGCCTGTTCACCTGGTCCCTGTTTAACAAGTCCCCCTTTCCTGGTGCATTCGGCAGATTTTTGGTACCTGCAGGGCACCTCTAGGATGCCCGGATGTCCCCCCACATCCCCAAACACATCATATCTGAGATGGAGCCATTTGCCATATCCCACAACGCTTCTCCCAGTTCTCTCTGCCTGCTCATGGTACCCTCACACTCTCAGGTCCTCAGGCTCAAAGGCGGACTCATTTTTTACAAGGTGGTATCAGAAAGCAGTGGAGAACATGGACTTTGATGTCAGGAAGACCTGAATTCCTAACCTCAGACCCAGCAGCACTCATCAGCTGTGGGATCTCAGGCCATTACACGGGGCCAAGCGTGCAGTCCTCATCCGCAGGACTCACCTCAAGGGTGTGAAGGAGATTAATGATACTAAATCTAAAATAATATGAAAGGATCTTAAAGAAAACTTTTTCAGACTCAGATTGTGGCTGCGGACAGAAGTGGCAAGCCATCCAACATCCCAAAAGGGGGACTCGCTGCAGTCCCATGACTTGCAAAGAGATAGTGAGACGTGCTCTAGAATACACGTTTCTTCCCTTTCTCTTGCTCGTATGAACACAAAAGAGAGAAAGAGAGAGGATTTCTTTGAAGAGTGTTGTACGTTTAGTGAGTGGGGAATTATGTGCCATTGTCTACTCCTCTCATCACAGAACCAAGCAAGAGAGATTTCCAGAAACATTTGGAGAGGGTGGAATTTTTGCCAGAAGGGAAAACTGACATCTCATCCTTCTTTTCATGGGACCTCAGTTTGGGAAAAAGTTCCAAAGGAACTTGTAGCTCCTGGATTCAGGATTTGTTTCTTGTATCTCATGGTGTAAAGGGTTCAAGAAGAGCCTGGCTAGAACCAGGTTCCAAGGATGTAGAGTGTCTTAGTTGGTTTCAGCTGCTATAGCAAAAATCACATAAATGGGAGGGGGGAGGGGAGGGCTTAAAGAACAGAAATGTATTCCTCACAGTTCTGAAAGCTGGGAAGCCCGAGATCAAGGTGCTGGCCATTTTGGTTCATCATGAGGCCCTCTTTGTGGTTTTCAGAAGGATGCCCTCTTGCTTCAAATGAAGGAGAGAGACTCCCTCTGTCTCTTCTTACAGGGGCACTAATCCCACTCATGAAGGCTCCACCATCATGCCCCAATTACCTTCCAAAGGCCCCTTCTCCTAATACCCTCATGCTGGGGATTGGAGTTCAACATGTGACTTTCAAGGGAACATAAATATTCAGTCCATAGCAGAGAGGAAAGAGAGTCTGGTTCCAGCAGAGGGAATGGGGTGGGGGGGCTGGAAGGCTCTGAAAAACCTACAGTGTTGTGTCCCAGGGGAAGGAGCCAGCATTTGCACATCCACCATGACAAAGGTGATTTGTCCACTGATGAAGAGCCACAAACAACCTCACTTTTGCAATTTTACCATGTACCCCCTCCCCATACCCTCAAGAGGGGGAGATGGAACGAGGAAGAGAGAAAAGGGGGAAAAAGACCACCAGCTTCTTCTTCACTGGTAGATGTCTTGCCTGGGACCAGTCTGACTTAGAGGAAAGGGGAGAAGCTGCAAGCTGGATGTGAGATAAAAGGTTTGATTTATAGCGTATTTAATACCTAAAAATTAAGTTGTTGTAATGAAGAGAAAAAAGAGACGGGGAAGAGATGGGAAAGCTATGGGAGCTGCCAGAGATAATCATGGTGGGGGCGGGGCTGATCTAACAGGGATTAAAGAGAGAAAAATAAAGCTATTTCCTGATTGATCCAATTCTTTTCTTTTTTTGATTCATCAGTCTTACATAACACCTGGTGCTCATTATGTCAGGTGCCCTCCTTCATGTCCATCACGCAGTTACTCCATTCCCCCCACCCCTCCCCTCCAGCAACACTCAGTTTGTTTCCTATGATTAAGCCAAATCTTCCAACACATGTGCTACACGTGAAGGGGATCTGGCAGGCAGTGCGCACTTGGGGAATGACAGCCAGCAGAAGGAATACCTAACGCACCCATGTCAGTTACTAGCCCCATCTGGCTGGTGCACTGGGTTTTATTGAGAACACTCTAATCAGAATTACCTCTGTGCTTATCACCCAGAAAACCACAGTTCAGCTGGCCTCTCAACCCTCAGTTCTCTCCCCTCCAATTCACCCTACTCTCCCATTGCCTTAGCCTGGCATCAAAGTCCCCAGCAACTGGGAGTCAACCCTCCCTCCCAACTTCCTTCCTTATCAATCAGGCTCCCCTTCCATTTGGAACAGAATGATTTGCTGTTCCAAAAGCATCTTCAGGCACTCGTGTCTCCCCCAGTTTGCATGTGCCTCTTTAATCTTTTGCTCTTCCTGATGAAACCCTATCACTCTTCATAGCCCAGCTCACACATTATCTTCTCTACAAAACCTCCAAAATCTTCTATTGGAAAAGCTTTCTCCTTCCTCTGAGCTCCCACAACACTGCCTTTGTATACTTTCAGTTGTCCAACAAAAGCTCGTTCCCCGGTCCTGCTCTTCGTTGCTTGCGTTATATACAGGCAGTGATGGTCTTATGTCCAGAGGGGAAGAGCCCAGTTCTGAGGAATAAATCATGGTGGAGCTACGCTAGACATGACAAGCTCATTCTCTTTGTTAGTTGTTGGTTTAGGGGTACGTTTCGGTCTCAGTTCTCATCAGTAACATTTAACGTTGTACCCTACAGTTAAAAAAAAGAAAAGAAAAGAAAAGAAAAAAGGCCTTAATCCATAGCAAAAGTTTGCTGATTTCCATGGTACCATGACTCCCACCATGGCCAATTTCAAGTTACCAGTGAGACATTATTGGACATGGAACTTGGAGGAGATACATAGTAGCACACCATTTTACAGTATTTCCACCATGCCAACATGAAACACAGTAACATCAAGGAAATAGATAAGAGCTAAGCGTAGTAAAATAACTAGGAAGTGACACATTTTGAGTGTTTTTTTACCAAGTTTCCTGAATAAAAGCCAATAAAGCCAATCCTTGCAAGCCAATAAAAGCCAATTCTAACACACCACTGGTTCTAGCCAATTGCTGTAGACATGTTTGCGTCCTCTCAAATTCACGTGTTGAAATCTAACCCTTGATGGGATGGTATTTGGAAGCGGGGTCTTTGGGAGGTGATCAGGTCATGACAGCAGCACCCTGACGAATGGGATTGGCACGCATTATAAAAGAGATCCTAGAGAGCTCCCTTGCCTTTTTCACCATGTTCAGGACACCTGGTTATTCATGAACCAGGAAGGAGGTTCTCACCAGATACTGAAACTACTACCATCTTAACCTTCGACTTCCCAGTCTCCAGAACTGTGAGAAATAATGTTTATTGTGTAAGTCACCCGGTGTATGATTCTTTTGTTGTAGCAGCTGAATGGACTAAGATACCAAGGAAATGCAAGGAGAAATCTGCTTGGGTTTTCTGGATTTATTGGTCAGTTTTCATTGCATTATGCTTCAATAACAAACAACCCCCAAATCTAGCACAGAGCATCATATACGGAGGTTTTCAAAACATGTTTGATGAATGAATCCCCTGCCTCTAAAATAAAGTATTTGAACTAAATCAGTGGTTTCTCAATTTTAACACAGAGGAACTTCTTGTTTTTCCCCCAAAGCAACTCTGTTTGGAAGCCCGAAGAGGAAAGAGATAACGGTATAGTTGTTCTAGTTGAAGGAATGGGAATCTGAGACAGTTTCTTGAAACCCCCAGGGGGTTCCACAGAACATGGTTTGAAAACCACTAATTTAGCTCCATTCCAGAACTAATAAACTATGATCCTAGGACCTGTAATATATCAGTCAATATATCAGAACTAGCCAGTGACTTGAATAAAGCTTGGCCTCATAAATTCAGGGCATTAACTTCCAGACTTGCTGTGCCCTTGACTTTGTTGAGTGAGCAGAGGTCTATCCCGACCTCTTACCATTCCCATCATTCGTACTCCTCAGTCCTGAGGTGAGTTTTCCGAAGGCCCCTCCAGCTGGGCTTTTTATGACATCCGCTCAGCCCTTCTGCGGCAACCACAGTGGCCCTTCCAGGTTTTGTGCAGCCAGGACCTCGGGCACAGTTTATACAACTCACATTTAGCACGGGGAGGAGAAGCGGCCCCGCAGTCTGGTAGAGGCCCTCTGGTGAGGAATACTTGAACCCTCCCGTGGGTCACAGCATGTAGCTGGGAGGAAACTCTGGGGACAGTAGTCCAACAAGTCTCCTGTTGGGGGCTGCATTGTGTCCCTCTAAAATTCATATGTGGAAATCCTAACTCCCAGGACCTCAGAATGCAACCGTATTTGAAAAGAGGGCCTTTAGGGGCAACTGGGGGGCTCAGTTGGTTAAGCATCTGCCTTTGGCTCAAGTCATGATCCCAGGGTGCTGGCACTGAGCAGGGAGCCTGCTTCTCCCTCAGCCTGCCGTTCCCCCTGCTTGTGTTCTCTCTCTCTCTCTGAAAAAAAAGAGAAAAGAAAGAAGCAAAAAATGAAGATAACAGCCTTTAAAGAGGTGATGATGTTACAATGAGGCCATTTGGGGAGACCCTAATCTAATCGGACTGGAGTCCTCCTAAGAAGAGACGAGACACACAGAGAGACACCAGGAACACCGCAGTTCAGGAGACACAACCATGTGAAGAGGTGGCCACGTGCAGGCCTCCGAGGAAACCAGCGCTGCCGGCACTTTGATCTTGGACTTTCAGCCTCCAGAACTGTGGGAAAATGAATTTCTGTTGTTTAAGGCACCCTGTCTGTGGTATTTTGTCATGGCGGCCCAAGCTGACTAATCCCTCTCGCTCCCTGACGGGGACAGCGCTCAGAGGGTCATCGCCCTTCCTGTGGCCCAGAACCAGCCCGAGCTGGTCAGAGAAGATGGAGCCTCCCAAAAGCCCTGCCGTGGACACCAGCCAGAGCCCGCGGGAGCTTGGGCTAAGTCCTTCCACCTGCTCCCAGACTGCGTCTCCCTCAATTGCTCTCTCCCACTTGGGCTCTAATTTCATCCCTCAAGCACAGAAGCAGCAGCTGTGATAAGAAAACAGCTGGTCGGGGGATAAATAAACGAGATGGGCAAGTGATGGGTTTTCAGCCCAGCGGAAAAATTCCCTGGGCTGGGGCCAACAGCTCCCAAGACCTACTTCAGCAGGTGTTTTCCTGGGCTCCGTCCAGGAGTAAGGTCGCCAGAGAAAACACAAGAGGCCACTTGAATTTGAATTTCAGATTCCCAATGAGTAGCGTTTCAGTAGAAGCATGTCCTGTGTCATGTTGTATTTTTATTCGCTACAACTGGCAACCACATCCAGGGACGGTCATTGGGGAGGTGCTGGGGGCGGGAAGGAAGGTCAGGAAATTGAGAGAAGGGAAATCAAACTGGATGTGGCACCTCACCCCCAGAGGAGATGGCAGGCACTGGCGCATAATAGGTGCTGAGCCAGTTCGGGAGCAAGGGAGGGAGTGCCTCTGGGTGATGTGTCCCTGGCAGGTCCCTGGCCTGTGGCCCCTCATCTGGAGTCAAGGCAAAGAAGCCGGTGTTGTCTTCACTTCCTGTTGCTGTTGTAACCAATAACCACCGACTTCATGGCCTGAGATAACACTAGGTGATACCCACCATCTTACAGTTCCAGAGGTCAGAACCCAAGATGGGTCTCACTGGGCTGAAATCAAGACGTCAGTGGGCCTGTATCTAGGGGAAAACTCACTTCTCACCTTTTCCAGTTTCTTGAGGCCATGCGCCTTCCTCGGCTCTTGACCTCTCCATGTGTAAGGGACCCGCAGCATAGCTTCTTCAAACCCCACCCCCTTCTCTCCAGCTTCCATGGTCCCCCCTTCTCCCCTGCCTCTCATTTCTCCATCTTTTAAGGGCCCTTGTGATGGCACTGGTCCAGCTGGAGAACGGTAACACACAGGTTCTGGAGATTAGGATGTGGACATCTTTGTGCGGCCATTTTTCCACCTACCACCCTCTGTGTCCCCTGCAACCTATGCCACTTGTCAAGGCTGCTGTTGGGGGAACAACAGAGTTTGACCAGGAGCCAGGTCTCCTCGGTACAGACAAGGACAGTGTGGGCAAATCAAGTTCTGGGTCCCAGGGGTTGAGCCTTGGGCATGGCCGTGTGCAGGCTGAGAGAAGACAGGAAAGCAGATCTGAGGCTAACATAGACACACTCGGGTCTGCCCCTTCTGAATACACCCCTCAGCCTACCTTGTAGGGGCAGGCGTGATACTCCAGACTGCCTTAAATACTGCTTTCACCCATGTTTCACTTGGTTTGAGTGGGGAGGGCACGATGTGCTTTCTCTCAAGATCACAGCCCTGGGGCAGCCTTGAGTCCCACTGGAGACACATGCACTCTCTGACCCCTTGAGAAGAGGGACAAGTGAGTGAGGTGCAGGACTAGGACCCACCAAAGGAAGTCCCCAATAGAAAACTGAGTCCCCAGTAGGGAGCTGAGCAGGTGCTGGGGTCTTCTGGCAAATTCTTTGAAGTGCAAAACTGCTACCAGTGGGGAACAACAATTCACCGGGGACTAGCGTGTGGGAAGCATGAGCCGTAGGAGGAGGCCAGCTTCCAGTGACAGGGGAGCCTACACCTGTGCCTAGACAAGGAAAATAAGGCACAGGTCACACTCACACAGACACAGCGGCTTGGCATTTGTCATTCTAAGTGCCCAGATGCCACTCTACCCTGCCCTGGGAAAGTGTAGGTCCTCGTACCCAGGTAAACGTCACCACTTTCCCAGCCCAAAGCAATATTGCAGGGACCCCCTGGTAAAAAAGTGAATGGAATAAAGTGTTCTCAAACATTAGTTTGTAGGAGAACGTGGGAGGAGTTTGATACAAATTCAGATTCCTGGCCTCATCCCTGCGGGCTGGCGTGGGCTCGGGAACAGGCATTATTAACAAACTTCCCCGGTGGTATTTCCGCAATGGCTCATAGGGTGCGCTTTCAGAATCTCTGTTCTGGAGCTTTCTGGTCTTTAGGTTTGACTCCCTGTTGACCTCACCCCAGGCCCTGCCCATGAGCTGGTGTGCAGAAGCTGAGTCACAGGCTGGGACTGACCAGGAGGTAATGTGGTCAAAGGCAGAGGAAAGAATCTCCTGTAGACATCTGACCCCCCCCATCTGACACCCTGCCATCTGACCCCCTTCCCTTCATCCCCACCAGTGCATCTGACCCCTCACAGGGAGAGTTTTGTACCACATCGCTTCGCATTTGCAAACCTTGCTTGCTTGCTGTTCCTGTCTCCACCCTGCGATCCAAAGCACCAGCAGGGCAGGCCTGGTGCCCTCTGAATGGCTCCGGTGTCCTCTGCACAGAGCTGAATGACACCCACGAGCCCCCACGCCACTGGAACTAAAGCCAGGCGGAAATGGATCCCATGGGATAGTTCTATCATTTTCCCTACCCCGCTCCCTGATACTTTAAACGTGGACTCACCAGGTTTTTTATTCCCCATAAAACTGGGAAGTCAGTGTTGCTGCTTCTTTCCGAGGCTCCTTCACACCCCAGTGACTTAGCCGTAAACACGTGCGACCTCACCCCGGTTTCTCGCCCAACCCGGCGCAGCTTTCCGTGCCTCCACGTCCCTCCCACCGGGTGAGTGTGCACAGTGTGAACTGGGTCTGGCAGGTTGACAAGGGGCGGGGATGCGCGGCAGGCCTGCCGGTCTCACCGACCGCAATCAAGAACCAGTGCCACCAGAGGAGGGAAAACGCTGCCCCTGTGTCCTGCAGCCCCTGACGGTCCCCATGCCTCTTGTTTCCCTAAGTGGGTGCCAAGCCGCAGGCACAGCGCAACAGGGAAGCCACAGGGGAGAGGCGCCGCGCATGCGCACTCGGGCCATATGGCAAAATGTGCTTAGGCCGCCCAGTTGCTGTCAGTTTTGATCTGTCAATTTCTGAGTTTTACCTTGGCAGTAACAAATTACACGTATTAACTATGAAAATAGACTTTATTATTGAATTTCTTATGGGAAAGATAATCTCGTTAAAGTGAGTCTGAAACTCCAGTTCCTGGCCTTCTTACCCCTCATTTTTATAAGGTTTTCTTTATTGGGGAGGAGGATGGTGGTGTTGTCCCCGCCACACATCCCCCCCAGGGGCACCTAGAGAAGGGGCGCCCGGGTGACTCCGTTGGTTAAGCATCTGACTTCCGCTCAGGTCATGATCCTGGGGTCCTGTGATGTCGTCCCCCCTCAGGCTCCCTGCTCAGCAGGGAGACTGCTTATCTTCTGGCTCCTACACCACCACCCCCACCATGCACTCTCTCGCTCTCTCTCTCTGTGTCTCTCAAATAAGTAAAATAAAAATCTAAAAAAAAAAAAAAAGGCCTAGAAAAGGAAATGGAATTTGATCAACTTTAGCCCAAAGAAATAGAGAAGTGAGGCCTGGAATCCTGGCATTTGGAGTGAGTGGTGGAAAGGGGAGGAAGAGTGAGGAGAGGGGAGTCCTTTGAAGACTATAATTATGGTGCATGAGAGGGTTACCGTGACCCAAAGACCCTGAGCACCATTTGGAGTCAATGTCCGAAGTCTGTGAGAACCCAGTGAAACTGAAAGGGATCACCACAGGGTGCGGCATATTGGGAGGTGGGCAAAATGGCCTTCAACACCCAGCTTGCCTGTGGAAGTTTAAATTATCATTCAGGAAATATTCTTTCTCTTGACACCACCAGCTCCTCCATGGGAAGCATGCCCTTCCTTGCACCCTCAATATTGGGACTGACCGTATGACTTATTTTGGCCAAAAGAATTTGGGAGAGGGACAGTGACAGTGAGCAAGTTTTGAGCCTAAGACTGAAGAAGCATTGCGTGCTTCCATTTACTACTCGGTTTGCAACTCATCCAAGAAAGCTGACAGACACACGGGCAGATCTGGAACCAAGATGAGCAGAGCCTAGCACAGATCAGCTGAACCCAAGCTGAACAACAGATGCCTGAGCAAGAAATAAATGCTTAACACATGTCACTGAGCTTTGAATGATTTGTTACGCAGCATTACTGTAGCAATGGCTGACTGACACAGCGCCCTTTCCTTGTTGCCTACCACCTCTCTCTTTGTCTCCCCTCCTTTGTCCTCTGTCTTCCCCCTATCAGAACCTTTCAGCCTAAAAGGTCTGAGGTCAACCTCTCACCTCTCAGACTGAATGTCAGTTACAGACTTCCCCTCCCAAATGTATATGCTTTTCAAGTGACCATCTCTTTGTGGGAAGAGAGGCTTTGCATTTAGGATTTCAGGAATCAGCTAGCAGGTGAGAAAGGCCTTTACAAACAGGGGACACTTTTTTTTTAGATCTCCCAATTTCACAGTCCTAGCAGCCTAGGGTGGGGCAGGCCCCAACATATAGCTGATTTGGGCAGGGGTGAGGCTTAAAGTACTGAGAGAAGGGCTTGGCAAAAGCTATGCATCTGTTTCATTCTATCATTTGCTCTGAAAAAGCCAAAGCATGGGTTGGCAATTCTTGCTGGGTGTATGAGGACTTCTCCCCCTCCCAGCCCTCCCAGAAAGTTTGGCCAGGTCCCCAGTCCAAATGGCAGCATGTGTTTGGAAAGATGATTAATGTTAGCACAAGGCTCCAGAGAATCTCTCAGGGCCCTTTTGTTTATTAAATATAAAAATCCATGTTTAAATATAATGTCAAGGGTATGACATGGACCAACATGATCCAAGACAGACTGCTGGACCTAAACTTTGATAACTACATGTTCTTTGAGTTTTGACTTCTGGGCTTAAAGCCCTGAAAGATTTTCCAGGAAGGCTCAAACTACTCAAGGAAGAGGTCAATGGACACCAACAAAGCCCATCTATTTCTTTCCATTCTCTGTTCTTCATGGCAAAGCCTGTAGCTTCCATATTGCAGGTAAAGCACATGGTTGGGTGAAAATCATGATGCATAGAAGGCAACCATTCCTGACTGCCTGGCATGGGTTGGAGGACACAGCTCTGTTCTGCCACGGAACCCAGACTCTCTGTTCATTCATTCGTTCCTTTGGTAACGAGTTATTGAGAACCTGCTATGTGCCAAGTCCAGGACCTAGAGACACATGAAACATGGACAATGCTCAGGTTTCTGGGTTAGATCCCGGAGGTGCAGAGACAGACAACACAAGAGGAAACACACAGTGCTTCGGTATAAGGACTACGAAGGAAACAAAAGAGGACACGGTATATGTGGATAAGAGGAGGTGGGTTACAATTAGGTCAGGTGGTCAGGGAATAACAGAACCAGAAGCCTCCTCGCTGCTTCCCCCGTGACCAACACTATTCCAAGTACTTCACATAGATTCGCTCATTCGATGCTCACAGAAACTCTGGGGGAGGTACTATTCCTGCCCTTTTACAGATGAGGAAACTCTTGCTCAGAGAGGCCAAGTAACGTGCCCTGCATCACAGAGCTGGGAAGTAAAGGAGCTGGGATGCAGCCCAATCTTGCTGAGACAGTCTGCACCCTTACCTGCACTTTTACAATATGCTGCCTAACGGAGCAGGTGACATTGGAGCTGAAACCTAAGTAAGAGGAAGGGGCCGGCCACATTAAGATCTGGGGAGGAGTGCCCCAGATGAGGGTACGAGATGGTTGCAGTCCTCTAGGCAAGAGAAGAGGGAGACATAGACCAGGGTGGTAGCAATGGACACAGTGACAAGTGGCAGTTTTGGGGATCTGTTTTCACTCTTGATGTCATTTCCCATTTCAACATCATTTGTCCCGCTAAACTCTAAGCTCCATGAGCACCAGAGCCTCATCTGTTGTACTCTTAGATCCTAACGCCTCGTACAGGGCCAAGTTCATAGATACATTTAGTAATTCTTTTTGGATTAATGAATTAGTTTAATTAATTAATGAGCATTGAGGGCCACCTGGGTGGCTCAGTCGGTTAGGCATCCAACACTTGGTTTCAGCTCAAGTCCTGATCTCAGGGTAGTGAGATGGAGCCCCAAGTTGGGCTCTGCACTCAGTGGGGAGTCTGCTTGGATATTCTCCCTCTCCCTCTGCCCTCCCCCCCCACTCTCAAATAAATCAAAATATAAATCTTTAAAAATATTTTTTAAGAACTTAATGAGCATCTGATCATCAGACGATCATCAGACAGTCTAATGATGATTTGAATCCCAAATCCTTCACCTGTTAACCATTCCCCCTTGGTTAATACTTAACCTCTCTGATCCTTACTTTCATTTTCAGTACAGTGGGAATTATAAGACGATGACAAGGTTGGGTGTCAAGAGCATTAAATGAGATAGCTTTTGTAGAGTCAAGCACAAGACCGCCATAGGACAGCCCTACGGAAATGGTGGTGTCCGTCTTCTTTTCCCTACTACATACAAAGGGACATGAACCCACTGTAGAATTTCCAGTTGAAAGGGAGTTTAAGCCCTTGTTACTTGAGGTGTGGTCCGAGGACTAGCCTATCAGTACCCTGTGGGAGCTTGTTAGAAATAAAGAAACTCATACCCCAGACTCCCTGAATCAGAGTTTCTGGGGAGAGACCCAGTTCTCTGTATATTTAATAAGCACACCCCCACCCCGTCATCCTGGGTGATTCTTATTATCAAGGAAAAGTTGGGATAGGTTGAGCTTGCTCCAGTCCCAGTGCCCATCTCCTTTATACTGTTCCAAACACATGGGCTCCAGCCCACTCCCTCTGGTGCTTGTTGCCTGGGCCTCTGCACATCCCTGCTTGCCCATTTTCTGGCTGCCATGCTTCGGACACCTGCTCTTCCTAACTGAGCCCCCAGTGAATTGACAACCACCGCATTAGATGTCCATGCTGGACCAATCAACTGGGCTTAGGATGGTCCAGCAGCATCACACAAAATGGGAGCACGAGCCTGGCTGTCTCACCGCCCTGTGTCACAGACCTGTGAGAAATACCTTCTCTCCTTTGCAGTCCTCCTGGCTCCCCTGCTAGGCCGAAGGAAACACAACAGAACAGCATGCTGACTGATGGGAAGGCAGCCTCATCTCTTAATCTCCAACTACATAAACAAACCCTAAAGATAGATGTCTAAGACAAGACAAATTCTTACTACCCCATCAAACATTTTCCAGGCCTGTCCATGCTCACTGCCCATTAATCAACTCAGCCCAGGGTGTCATAAAAATATGTTTGTTCATTTCTAAGATATGATTGAACCTTCCAGAAACAAAATTTTCTTCTCATAATTGGTGAACTCATTTTAGCGAGGCATGGAACCTGCTTTTCATCCTTGGTGAATGCACCCATTTGGAGCTGTCAGGCACGCTGAAATGAGAATGCTTTGTATACCACCTCGTGACACGTTCGCTTTGCACCTCAATAATACACCTGCTTTTAAAAATCACTTAGGGGGCGCCTGGGTGGCATAGCGGTTAAGCGTCTGCCTTCGGCTCAGGGCGTGATCCTGGTGTTGTGGGATCGAGCCCCACATCAGGCTCCTCTGCTATGAGCCTGCTTCTTCCTCTCCCACTCCCCCTGCTTGTGTTCCCTCTCTCGCTGGCTGTCTCTCTCTCTCTCAAATAAATTAAAAAAAAAAATCTTTAAAAAAAATAAATAAATAAATAAATAAAAAAGTAAAAATCACTTAGAAGGACGCCTGGGTGGCTCAGTCAGTTTAGCGTCTGCCTNAAAAAAAAAAAATCTTTAAAAAAAATAAATAAATAAATAAATAAAAAAGTAAAAATCACTTAGAAGGACGCCTGGGTGGCTCAGTCAGTTTAGCGTCTGCCTTTGGCTCAGGTCGTGATCCCAGGGTCCTTGGATCCCAGGGTCCTTGTAGCGAGTCCACATCGGTCTCCCTGCTCAGCAGGGAGCCTGCTTCTCCCTCTCCCTCTGCCTGCTGCTCCCCCTGCTTGTGCGCTCTCTCTCTGTCAAATAAATAAATAAAATCTTTTTAAAAAATCACTTAGAGACGATCTGCATTGGGATGATAAGCTAAGGATTCATGCTAAAACATACCTTTAACATGGCAGAGGCCCTGTCTACCGCGACCACCCCACCTGGCACAACGTGGGGTTCAATTTACACTGTGTGATAAATACCATCAAACTTAGAGACCTGAATGGACGTTAGAAAGATGCTCATCAAGATGATTCCTGGAGACCACATGGGGTTCCTGCTTCTACCCAGCCATTTGCCTGTAAGTCTTTACTGTGCTACAAACAGGAAAATCTAGTTTCCAGGCCAGGTTCAAACATGCTGCCATCTACTGGCCGAAACTTAACACTATCTTTGCCTGAGTGCATTTGAATTTTAACTAACCCCCTGTGAAACTTAAAATATTTGCAGAAAATTAGGGAAACAAGATCGATTAAAAAAGACTTGGCAGTAATATCCCATTTTCAAAGGAATGAATATAAACTGTTTTGGATTAAGTGTTTTAAAGGTTTAGATCATAAATTAGAGCTCAATGAAATTTCCGATCAATAAATGATGTGATACCCTCGTAGGATGGATGTGCTGTTTTTGCTGCGATTTATGGCTATTCCTCCATAGTCTGTGAGTTTGGAAAAAAGCAAATTGGGTCTGAATGTGTCTCCTGAAGACACTCAACCCCGTAAATGTAGACTCAGAAGTCTGGCAGGTTCAGCAGCGGGCTTAGTATGATGTGCCAGGAAGACCATCTTCCCTGCTCCCCATGGGGAGAGAGACAGAGAATATTTACTATACTTTTTTAAAAGACTTTATTTATTTGACAGAGAGAGAGAGAGCATGCAGCAGGGGGAGCAGCAGGCAGAGGGAGAGGGAGAAGCAGAATCCCCACTGAGCAAAGAGCCAGATATGGGACTCGATCCCAGGACCTCGGGATCAGCACCTGAACCGAAGGCAGACGCTGAACTAACTGAGCCACCCAGGCGCCCTTACTATACTTTTTAAATACCTGATCTGTCACGGAGGGGTGCTCGCAGGGAAATAGAGATCCCTTCACATTACTTCCCACTGCATATCAAAGGGAAGTCTGGTCCAATAAGGAAAATGGCCCCAGAAAGAAAAGGCACAAACACTCACACACATTCTTAATTTCGAAGATTCTTCTAAGACAGGTGGCTCAGGAATGGCCACCAAGAAGCTGATGGTCCTGAAATGGGCCCTGATTTTTATACACTGAGAGACCCAGCATCTGGTTACTGATCTTCAGGCTGCTCAGAGCTGCCATCGCCCCCCGGAACCACAGAGAGCCCGCTCTGGTCCAGGGGCTCCAGGGGCAGGTGGGCACACCACATGCGGTGGTCCAGAAAAGAGTCGCCTTTCTGAAAATGGGCTTAAAGTCTCTGAGAATGAAGTGCTTTTCCTTGAGAACAGGTGTGTGTGCGCGTGCGTGTTTGATTTAAGAGTTGCCTCTTGGACAACTTCTCACTGGCCAGGGTTGACAAAGTCCCCTCTCCCCGCCTCCCAGTGACCTGCGGGGTAGTCTCCATATAGCTCATTCATTCTACAAATTCATCCAATAAATATTTATGGAGCCACAGCAGGCCCTGGGAATACAGGGGTGAATGAGAGGGTCTCCTCACTAGGATCTCGCCTTCTAGTGGGAGAGAAAGGCAATACACAAGCTCACAAATGCAGGAGTGGTAAGTGCCACCCAGAATATAACGCAGGGAATGCAGGGGCGCCTGGGGGGCTCCGTTGGTTAAGTGTCTGCCTTCGGTTCAGGTCATGATTTCAAGGTCCTAAGATTGAAGCCAGCATCGGACTCCCTGCTCGGTGGGGAGTCTGCTTCTCCCTCTGCTGACCCTCCCCCGTTCCTGTGTTAAATAAAATCTTTAAAAAACACACACAAAGAAAAAACCAAAAAAACCCCAAAAACCCCAAAAACAAAAACAGGGAATGCAATAAATAGTGACTGAACGAGGGGGCCGGGGGAGAGAAATTTATGTCGGTCATCCTTGAAAGATGCTATTTGAGCAGACACCTGAATGAGGTGAAGGAGACAGCCACACCAAGATCTGGGACGAGCAAACCAGGTAGAAGGAACAGCAGGTGCAAAGGCCTAGAGGTGGGAATCTCTCGGCATGTTAAGGAACCAACAGAACTATGCCACATACACAACCTCAAAAAATCATCACGAACCCCCCAAGAAGTACCATTGTACAGATGAAAGAACTGAGGCTCAGAAAGGATAAGTAAATTGCCCAAGGTCATCCAGCTAGCAAATGGCACGAACCCAGGTAGCCTGGCTGCGGAGTCCAGGCTCTTAAAAATCTTGAATTATGTGAGAAGACACAACTGGCATGTATTACCTGGAAGAACTGTGTGTCGTGGGGGTGGGGAGTGGGGGTGGAAGGTGGATCCAGGACCAAACTAGTTTTTCGGATAAAGGGTGGCTTTTCCTTCCTCTTTCGGAGACAGGGAAGGAAAATGAGGACCTAATGTGTGCCAGTGTGGGTCCCCAGTACGCTATGTGTGTGTTTTCTCTTCTATGACTGTGGGGACTGCCACCCTCCTCTCTGCTTAGATCCACGGGTCCTAATTACCTGGTCACTCTGTACAGTCTGACGGCTTTGGGCAGCACCATGCGGCATTGTCCTGGAGGAGCAGAGACCCCCATATCCCTGCCTCCCCTGAGCAGGTGAGGAAGTGGCAGCAGAGGCCAAGGGCAGGGTGGTTCTGGGGTTTCAGATGTTGAACACAGATAGCCCGTGGCCTGCAGCTGAGCTGGCCACAAATGTAATAAAACTAAGGGTTTCTTTCCCAAATGTCCTGAGAGCAGGTAGCCCTTGGGGGGAGAGGGGAGCAGACAACGCCTGGGTCTCACGGTCTCACCCTAAAACTCAAGGTTCTTGAGGACACACTAGCCACCCTGCCCCCACCCCCGGCACCTAGCTCAGGTCCTGGCAGGTAGCAGGCACTCAATAAAAGAGTCTTATATGGATGTGCGATGGCCTATTAGGACCCTCTGTCCCAAGAGGCAGAAAATTCCCGGTTTAAGCCAAAAGAAAATGTCTTGCCTCGGTAATGGAAGGGCTGGGACCTAAATTGGGCTTCTCACCCAACGGACATGGGGCTTCTATAGTGAACCCAGAACTCCGCGTTCCCCAGGAAATCTCAGGCCTTCATTCTCAAGTAAGATGCGGTGGCCGCAGCTTCGGCCCTAACCCAACCTCGCAAGAGAAAGCCAGGGGCCTGGGAGCCCCTCGGATTGCAAGAGCGCGCATCACTTTACCAGCCCGCGGCCAGCCTCTGCGGGCCGGAAACGCAGTGTTTTGATTGGCTGAAATCTGGGTCATGTGCTCCACCCCAGATTCCTAAATGCAGCCCCGCGCTGACCCCGGAGAAGGAGCAGAAAGCGGAGGGAAATCACTTACGAAAATCTTAAGGAGAAGGCGCAGAGGATGCTGGAGGAGGAATTACAAATGATCCGCACCGTGGGAAACAGGGACAGGGTACTCTCAGCAGTAATAATAATTCGTGGAAGGCTAACTTCCACTGGGTGCCATTCTAAGCACATCTCAGGTGTAGATCCTGGTAACAGTCTTATGGGTCGGCAGTATCATTAGTCCCAACGTCACAGAAAAAGCATGGAGAGGTTAAAGTAACTTGCCCAAATTTACACGACCAGGAAAAAAAAAAAAAAGTCAGAACCAGTAACGAGACCCAGGCAATCAGCTATAGAGCCCATGGCCCTGACTACACCTCTGCAAACAATACGGCAGCTGCAGACACCTGGAGGAAGCGGGGCCCCGGCATGTAACAGGTGTTCGCTGTTTGCCAAAGGAATCAATAAATGGTGCAATGGTTTCACCTACGTGAATTTATAGCCTCGGACTGCAAGTGACTTGACTTCTGGGAAAATGCTTTATACTGCTTCCATATCCCCCTAGGCTGGAGGTTCAGAGCGGGTGCTGACATTTTTTTTTTTTTAGGGGGAAATGAATAAGTAAGTGATCATGGTGAAAAGAAATGCCCTCTCCAGGCCACCTTAGATTTCATCCACCTTAAATTTTTACCACGAGCGGCACTTCCCGAAACAACTTTTCTGGGTGACTCTGGTAACATTTCCTGTCTCTGCTCTTCTGGGAAAGCTTTCTTCAGAGACCGTATCCATGCCGCTCGCCAAACAGTGGATGAGGGCTGCCAGGTCCCACGTCTTGTAGACTCGCAGATGGGAGCCGGCACCTGCTCGACAGAGGGCCGCTGAGGGCTCTGGATCTTGAGGGTCGTAGGGACAGAGAAAGCCTGTGGCCTGCAGCTGGTCCCCTTCCTGGCAGAGTGTCTGCTGGGCAGCAGGTGGGCATTGCCCAAGCTCGGGATGAGCGGCTCTGCTGCTCGTGGTGCTTTTCCTCTAAGTAAGCTGGTGCTTGAGTCTGTGCTGGGCCCCCAGGGGGAGGGAATGCCTAGAGCATTCTTCAGTTCACTCATTCCCTTATCATCACTTCACGGACACTGCGGAGCACTTAGCAAGGGCTAGTCACTCTATCAGGTGCCGGAGGTTTGAAAAAAACAAGGACCAAATAGTCGTCCTCCTAACTGGGAGGTCAGGGAGCCAAGAGCAGCTGATGAGGGTGCTGCTGGAGGGGGGACAGTGGACAGCTCCCGGAGGGAGTGATCGTCTGCTCAGAGCTCAGTAGAGGGAGTGAGAGTTCAAGGTGACAGTGGGTTGAGGGGAAATGCATGCAGGCAGAAGGAAGAGACGGGGCGAAGGTGGCGAGGAGCAGTTGACAAAGGTAATGTGGTTGGAGCAGAAGCCAGGGGACAAAGGAGAGATGAAACGGGAGAGACAAGCAAGGGCCTGGCCCTGGAGGACTTAAGGATTTGTTAGGAATTTTGTCATTCACACTAGGAGGCCGACAATCCAGTCATGGATAACGGGTTTAAGAGGAAGAGATGTGATGCATTTCGAGAGAGGTCCTGCTGGCTTTTGCGTGGAAAACTGGAGCGGATGAGGGGAGATTCATTTAGAGGATACTGGAGAAATCCATACGAGAGATGGCAGAGGTTTGGACAAGAGCCAATGGCCTCGGAAAAGGATAGCGTGAGGAAACGTTTAGGACCAACCAAGTCAGCAAGACTGCTCTGTGATCGGAGCCGATTCAGGCCGATACATTTAATCAGCAAATGGTCAGTTTTTTGGCAATCATCAGGCATACCCCAAATCCTAGCCAAGAGAGAAAATCTAATCATAAATCATTTCCAAATATAATAAAATATTAGACTTTATTATATCATGTTGTATGTATTACACATTATATTTTACTGCATTAAATAAAATAGAATATAATAAAAAATATTTGAGTGTTATGTTGGATAATTAATTTGGCTAACAATGTGATATTTTGTATCCATTTTGCACCAGGCTCCTCTGGCCCTGCCTCACCTCCTCTGGCCCAGCCTCACCTCCTCTCAGCCCCCGGTTTACTTTGGCTACCGCTGTTAACAGCCACCTGGAGCGAGAGCCACCCACCAGCACCTCCCCTGGGCTACTCCTCTGCCCTGGGGCTTCCCCGCGCCTGTTTCCCTAAGGGAATTACAGAGGACCAAGGTGATCATCTTTTTAAATAGCACTCACTATATGTAAAGTGCTCAAAAAGATTAACTAGAATTACGCACCCGTGAGTCTCCTTTGGAATTGTTACAAGGGAACCCCTTGACCCCTTGATCGACGGGGGAGGGAAACACGTCATCCACGCTCTCCCCACCCCAGCAAGGGAAGCATCTCAGTCGTGTTCTACTTGGCCCTCAGGATGGTGTGCAGCGGGGCAGAACCCACTTGCCCGCTTTCTAGGGCACGTCTACACGGCTCTCCCCCTTCCTCGGCCCACCATTCCCACTCTCCCACTGCTGTTTCTTGGGATCGTTTCACAAAATAAGCTATCCGCCTGCAAGCTATTGTCTCAGGCTCTGGTTTTGGGGGGAACCTAGGCTAAGACAATTGGCACCAAAAGTGTTTCTAAAAGGCAAATGCCACCATGAGATTAGGGGACTTTGGTGACAAATGGATTTCCTCAGATCCCCTTTCCTCTGGAAAGGGCCACAGTTTGTCCTTTCTGGAACTGATGCCAGTGTCAGATAGAAGTTTGCTTTCCCTGCCACAGCACCACCGCCGGGACCAACATCCAGCCTGTCAGTGCTTCGGCTGAAACAACGACTTCATGGCACAGTGATGCGGCTGTGGGTGCACGCCCCTGAGAGCTGGGGTTCGACCTTATGCTGTCTTAGCTGGAAACAGCTGCCCGATAGAATAGTAGAAGGAACTATTCATGGTTCAGCTAAGATGTCAGCTCAAAGAAGCACCTGGTGGGGTTCTGGTTCTGTCCTTCAGAATGAAATACATGCACTGAGGGGAGCCTGGGTGGCTCAGGCGGTTGAGCGTCCAGCTCTTGACTTTCGGCTTGGATCATGATTCCAGGGTCATGGGATCGAGCCCCACATCGGGCTCTGCAGTCAGCACAGAGTCTGCTTGAGATTCTCTCTCTCCCTCTCCCTCTGCCCCTCCCCCTGCTTGCATTTTCCCTCTCTCTCTCTCTCAATACCTAAATAAAATCTTTAAAATAAAAAAAAGAATGTCATACATGCACAGACTCACAGACCAAAATACGGTACTCTCTTCCCAAGAGAGAATACTCAGGTCCAGGAAACAAAGGATGGAAGTAGAATTTTCCCTTTCCCTAGCCTTCCCAGGAGCCCGCTTGCAGATTTGGACTCCTGTTCCTCAAGTCTGAGGCTTTGCCCAGTGCCTGAAAAGTGTCAGTCACTGGTAAATTGAGAGAACCCACCATGTGTGTCTTTCTGAAAAGATGGTGGATCTAGGGCTGGCGAACGACAGAGGGAGACGAAGAGGGAGAGAGACGAAGATAAAAATGAAGCTAGTCCCCTGGCAGTGTCTCTGAGAGTTGTGGGGCGTGGGTACCAGCCCCAGAGGTGGAGGTCACCACCCAGAGACCCAGAGGAAGAGGACGCAGGCATAATAGAATTCTGCACCCAATTCCACTGCAGGGGTTTTCCCCCCAGCAAGTAATTCTGGGACACCAGCTGTGTGTACTACAATTTAACTTCATTCTGACCTGGAGACAACATCAGATTCCACAGGTTAAAGGCTCAGCCCTACAAGACGGCACCCCTGCCTCCTCCCCACTTCAGAAGCCCACTGCAAATCCAGATTGTCACCTGCACTTCCGTGAGCACAGTGGCCAAGAAGGAATTCTTGAGACGTTGTATGATGTGGCTTCGTAAGTTCATTTAAGAAGCAGTGGAACAGGACCGTGGGGAGAAAGAGCTGTACTTCTGCGGTGCGGCACTGGGGCTTATACGCTTAGTGCTCGAGGTGGAAGGGACATGTAGGGAGTGTTAGATCATAAATGTTTTCTTCAAATTTCTACTAGTGGGGGCGCCTGGGTGGCTTAGTTGGTTAAGCATCTGCCTTCAGCTCAGGTCATCATCCCAGGGCCCTGAGGTTGAGCCGGGCATCCCTGCATCAGGCTCTCTGCTCAGCAGGGAGTCTGCTTCTCACTCTGCCCCCCTCCCCCACCCTGCCCCACTCATGTTTGCAAGAATGCACTCTCTCTCTCTTTTCTCTCTCTGAAATAAATAAATAAAATCTTTTTAAAAAATTTCTACTAGTAAAACTACTTTTGAAAGATGTCTCGGGTGTTTAGCATTCAGTTCGATATTAACTGTTGGTGACATGCAGAGGCAGTCATGAAACCCTTTAAGAATGTAGCAACAAGCCCGTATTTGATCCTTATCGGAACTATGCAGGCTTTAGGTCAGCCTTCTGAGCTAAAGGTGAACGTTGTTTTGCTTCTGTACCTCATCACTTCTGACGGACCAACTGGCTATAGATCGGGGGTTTCCAACGACCCCCTTCTTGGATTTGATTAATTTGCTAGAGCAGCTCACAGATCTCAGAGAAATATTTTACGTACTAATCACCAGCTTATTATACAAGGATATAAATTGGGAACAACCACACGGAAGAGATACACAGGGCAAGGTGTGGGTAAAAGGTGTGGAGCTTCCATGCCCCCACTGCCCCCTCCCTTGCTTCCCCCCTCCCCCGCCAGAGTGCACCACTCTCCCCAAATCTCCTTGCATTCACCAACCCAGAAACTCTCTGGGCCCCTCCTTTGGGGTGTTTATGGGATCTTCATTACATAAGCATGACTGATTAAATCATGGTCCATTGGTGATTGAATTGACCCTCTTCCCTCCCTGGAGTTTCAAGGCAGGGGGGTTGGGGGCGATGGCGGTTGGCTCAACCTGATGGTTCACAGTCCTGCAGTTGGCTCCACCGGCAACTAACTCCCCAGCCTCCAGTGCTTTTGAAAAGTCATCTCACTAACATAACACAAGAAACATTCATCTCTCTTATCGTGGGAAACTCCAAGGGTTTTAGGAGCTCTGTGCCAGAAATGAGGACAAAGAACAAATATATATTTTTCTTTTTTTTTTTTGAAGTTTTATTTATTTATTTTGGGGGAGGAGGGAGCAAGAGCAGGGGGGAGTGGCAGAGGGGGAGAGAGAGAATCTTAAGCAGACTCCCCAGTGAGTTTGGAGCCCTATGTGGGGGTTGATCCCAGGACCCCGAGATCACGACCTGAGCCGAAATCAAGAGTCAGAAACTCAACTGACTGTGCCACCCAGGCGCCCCTTTAAGGATTTATTTATTTATTTTAGAGAGAGCCAAATATATATTTCTTAATATAAATCACAATATTACACATAAGCAAAGGCCACATACAAGCCAGGTCCAGAGTCCAGGGCAAAACTGAGGCATAAAGGGACTGCTTGAGAAGAGATCTAAGCCTGAAGAACCCAGCTGAAGACAAACAGTAGGCCTCCAAAAATCCAGGAGGAGAAGGATACCCAAGGCCATGGGCTTCTATCTCACATCCTAGCTGTTAGGGTACCTTTCAGATGAGGCCCTTAATGTTTCACCTGGAGGCTGGTGTTTCCAAAGAAGAGAGCATCCTACGGGTGTGCATGTCCATGACTGGTAGGCCCTCTAGCAGCCCTTGGGCAAGGTCTTACGACAGAGCAGGGACCGCAGCGCCTTCACCACAGGTCTCATTGCCACAAATTTCGACCTCCAACATGACCTGCACCAAAGGCTACATGGGATATCTCATTGTTTTTGTTTGTTTAGTTTTAAAGATTTTACTTATTTATTTGCCGGAGAGAGAGAGAGAGAGCGTGTGCACACAAGCACGGGAGCAGCAGGCAGAGGGAGAGGGAGAAGCAGACTCCCCGCTGACTGAGGAGCCCAACATGGGGCTCGATCCCAGGACCCTGGGATCATGACCTGAGCTGAAGGCAGATGCTTAACCAACTGAACCACCCAGGCATCCTGATATGTCATTGTTTTTATTCTGGTTGTCACAAGAGTGTTGATTTGTTCAATGTAAACACTTAGAATACACTACAAACTTAAGAACAATGTTTTAGCATTCCTTTACTTTTTAAAAAATGAGATGTATTGAGGTACTACTTACATCCAATGAAATTCAATCTTTTTATATGGATTTGACAAATAGTTGTGTGCCTGTGACCACAATCAACATATGCAGCATTTCCTTTACCCCCCAAAGTTCTCTGGATCCCCTTTGTATTCAGTCCTCTCCCTTCCCCCTCAGCCCGCATCAACCACTGCTTTGATGTCTGTCCCCAGAGTTTTGCCTTTTCTAGGTGCTGTGATGGAATCAGAGTCTGAAGCCTTTTGCGAGTGGTTCCTCTCACTTAGCAAGTGGCATTTGGAATCAATCCAAGTATCTCGTGTTATCAGTGGTTCGTTGTGGTTTTGTTGCTAAGTAGCATGACGTCGTATGATGTGTTACCACAAACTTGTTTACTTCTTATACATTTATTTACAGGAGTTCATTCTTTCACAATTCTGGAGACAAGAAGTTCAACGTCAAGATGCCTACAAGCCTCTGGGAGATTCCGTTTCTTATCTCCTCCAGCTTCTGGTGGCTCCAGGTGTTCCAGGGCTAGGAACCGTGTAACTCCAATCTCTGCCTCCACCCCCACATGGCCTTCTTCACCTTGTCTCCCTCTGTGTGTCACTTACAAGGACAGTTGTCTTTGAGTTTGGGACTCAATTTGGATAATTCAGGATGATCTCAACTCAAGGTTTTTTATTATTTTTTTCTTCAAATTTTTATTTAAATTCTAGTTAGTTGACATATAGTGTAACATTAGTTTCAGGAGTAGAATTTAATGATTCATCACTTACATATAACACCCAGTGCCCATCATGACGAGTGCCCTCCTTCATACGATCACCCATCTAGCGCATCCCCCACCCACTTCCCTCCATCAACCCTCAGTTCGCTCTCTATTGTTTGGAGTCTCTTATGGTTTGTTTGCCTCTCTCTTTTTTCCCTTTCCCACATGTTCATCTGTGTTGTTTCTTAAATTCCACATATGAGTAAAATCATATGGTATTTGTCTTTCTCTGACTTATTTTGCTTAGCCTCATACACTCTACCTCCATCTACATCATTGCAAAAGGCAAGATTTCATTCTTTTTTTTTAAAGATTTTATTTATTTATTCGACAGAGAGATAGAGACAGCCAGTGAGAGAGAGAACTCAAGCAGGGGGAGTGGGAGAGGAAGAAGCAGGCTCACAGCAGAAGAGCCTGATGTGGGGCTCGATCCCATAATGTCAGGACCATGCCCTGAGCTGAAGGCAGACGCTTAATCGCTGTGCCACCCAGGCGCCCCAAGATTTCATTCTTTTTGATGGCTGAGTAATATTCCGTTTATATATATATAACTACCTCTTCTTTATCCATTCATCAGTCGATGGACACTTGGGCTCCTTGCATAGTTTGGCTATTGTTGATAATGCTGCTATACACATCAGGGTTTATGTACCCCTTCGAATCTGTATTTTTGTATCCTTTGGGTAAATACCTAGTAGTGCAACTGCTGGGTCATAGGATAGTTCCATTTTTAACTTTTTGAGGAACCTCCATACTATTCTCCAGAGTGGCTGCACCAGCTCACATTCCCACCAACAGTGTAAGACGGTTCCCCTCTCCGCACATCCTTGCCAGCACCTGTTGTTTTCTGCGTTGTTAATTTTAGCCATTCTGACAGGTGTGAGATGCTATCTCATTGTGGTTTTGATTTGCGTTTCCCTGGTGATGAGTGATGTTGAGCATCTTTTCATGTGTCTGTTGACCATCTGGATGTCTTCTTTGGAGAAATGTCTGTTCATGTCTTCGGCCCATTTCTTAACTGGATTATTTGTTTTTTTACCTCGACCGTAGCAACTTCTTACTAGACAGGTTGACAGAAGCAAGTGAAACAAAAGCAAAAATGAACTATTGGGACTTCATCAAGATTAAAAGCTGTTGCACAGCAAAGAAAACAATCAACAAAATGGAAAAGTATCGTACGGAATGGGAGAAGATACTTGCAAATGACATATCTGATAAAGGGTTAGTATCCAAAATCTATGATGATCCTTACTTTAATTACATCTGCAAGGATCCTTTCTCAAAAAAAAAGGTCCCATTCACAGGTTCCAAGGATTAGCATGTGGATATAACTTTAGGGGCAGGGGCTACCATTCAACCCAGTACATATGGATGGACCAGTTTGTTTATTCTTTCACCAGATGATGGACAACTGGGGTGTTTCTAGTTTGGGGACATTATTCAATGCAACTGCTCTAAACATCCACAAGCCTTTGCCCAGACTTGTGCTTTCAGTGCCTTGAGTGTGGGATCAGAGGGTCATGCTTTCACTTTGTAACATATGAGCTGCTTCAAGATATGGAAGTGGCCTCTCTCTCTCTGTCCACCTCGGGGCGGCTATGCCCAGGACCCGGACCCCAGCTCTTACCACTCTTCTGCTCTGCCCTGGCTTTAGGCAAGTTCTGGCTTGGTCTTCCTACCCTGTCCCCTGCCCCCAGGTCCCTGTCCTTCCAGAATCAAGGACATTTATAGAAACTGGCCTTTAGAGAGGAAGAGGCTGAGCAGGGCCCTGGGAGAGAATCTCATTCCCCTGGGCCTGCTTCCTCAGGCGCCAGGCTCCAGGCTCGGATGTGGCAGTTTCTCTCTCACCGTGCCCTGATCAGGAGCTGGGGGCAGGCTGGGGAAGCCACAGAGAGATGCCACACACAACTGAGCCAGCCCACCTGGGGCTGCAGCCGAGCGCCCCCAAACAGACCCGCCGAGCTGCTGTTTTATAATCAACCTGTAATTGCATTATCTCAAAAAATAAATGAAGAGTCATTATCGCTAATCTGCTCGGGCTCCGCCGCTGAGACAGGAACTCCAACAGTCGGGCCTGTGTTTGGCTACACATGTCCTCCTGTGGGTTCAAAGGAGACTTCTGTTTAATGTCAACATTTGCTTTTGAAACTTTTTTTGTTTTGCGGTGTTTTCATTATTTGCTTCTGTGTTGTCCTTGCCCAGCGTGAGAACACCCGGATGCCGGGGCCCTAACCCGGTCTTTGGGCATCTGTGAGATCCTGCACACCTGTGTGACCCTCGAACACCGGCTTATCTTGCACGGACAAGGATACCCTCAGACTCCCGGAGACAGAAGAGCCAGTGCAGCTGTTTGGAAACATGCTTGCTGGTGGCTGACCTGTTCCCCAGGGAAGGCAGCCTCCTCCCCTGCAGTGAGAAAGCTCTTGCTGGGGACGGAGAGCCCCGACACGGTCTCCACCTCCCGCACCCATCATTGATTGGCTCAGAGGCTCTTTCGTGTCTCTGTCTTTGACCTTCTGGCTACAGGGCAGTCCTAACTCAGCCCGTCTCTGCTCTGCACGGTGTCCTTGGAGGCTCCACGCCATCCCTTCTGCTCCAGGATTCATTCCCCTCCACTTAGAAAGCCCCTCTCTTGTGTGTGTAAGTGTTGGTCTTTGCCTCTGCCCTTCTTTATATTTTTATCAGAATTGGATTTGGTGTTTATGCCTGACTCATGGTTAAAATTTTAGAATGAAAACCATAAAATCTCTACTTGTGTCTGTCTGTTATGTGTGATATTTTCCCTCCTCCAGATGGTGTTACCAAATTCATTTATAAAATCCCTTGAGGAAACTTTATTCTAATTGGTTTAGATAATTGCTTATATAAATTAAATATTCCTAAAATTCCTGGGAATATAGAAATATTTTTCAAATTCACTTTATGATAAATAAGATTGTTTCAGTATTATAGGTTTCATTAAAAAACAGCCATGTCTTCCTAATTGTTAACATTAAATACAATACAGGGGGCGCCTGGGTGGCTCAGTGGTTAAGCGTCTGCCTTCGGCTCAGGGCGTGATCCCAGGGTCCTGGGATCGAGCCCCACATCAGGCTCCTCTGCTATGAGCCTGCTTCTTCCTCTCCCACTCCCCCCTGCTTGTGTTCCCTCTCTCATTGGCTGTCTCTCTAAAAAAAAAAAAAATACAATGCAGGCACACGTTCTTATTCTATTTGAACTAACTAATCAAATAAGCGAATATTATATTTGTTATATGTGTAAGACTATAAAAATTATAAATTTGAGTGTAAGCAAATAAAGTTATTCTAACAAACTAAAAAAGAAAGAAAGAAAAGCAAGCAAGCAAGCCCCTCTCTAACCATCTGTGGGTTGAAATGCCTCGGTGTTTGCAGGAATTCGAAATCCTAACAGAGTGTCTGTTTCCCCGGCAGAGATGGAGAAATCTGCCTCATTTCCCTCGCAGTTCGCTTTTATATTCTCTGCTACCCCGGGGGGCATCCTGAATCGTGTGCAGCCTAATTCAAGATGACAAACGTGGTTTCTGGGAGGCTGAGAACACGGAGCAATCGCCCTTCTTACTAGAGAACCAGATGGTTGTTCTGACGCAGGTAACTCCCCTGCCCCACCCCTCCACCAGCTGATAAATCTCGGGGGTGGGGTGGGTGGGTGGGTGAAAAGCCAGTTGTCTTCACACATAATGCAGGTTTGCCTTTTCTCTTCCAAGCAGGCTGCCTTCCGCTGAAAAGCGTCGCTGAGTCTCCACGAGACCCAGATCGAATGCAGCACCAGGCGAATGGCTCCTTCATGCCAGCCACCTGCCGCATCCGACTGCATTTTTACATTTATCAACGACCTCTGTGAGGCAGATGTCGTCATCCTCACTTTAGAGATGAGAACACTGAAGCTTACAGAAGTCAAGTGAGGAGTCCAAGACGGCGAGATAGGAGAGCTGCAAAACCTGACCCTGAGCCCGGGTCTGTGACCCTTGCCATGCTGCCTTCCCCCAGCGCTGACGTGATTGACGATCCGCTCTTGGACCTGTTAGTCGCTCTGAGCCTCAGTTTCCTCCTCCATGAAATGGGAATAAGAAGTTCTGCTTTCCAGAGTTGTTGAGCGCTTTGAACTTAAGATCGGGGGTAAAGCAGCATAGTTTGTGGCACATGAGAGCTCCGCAAATAGTACCACCGTCTGATGACAGGTGGCCGTGGAATCTTCCGCTACCATCTGTGACAATCCCCCCACGTTACAGATGAGGAGACAGAGGCCAGAGAGTTTAGGGGAACTTTAGGGGCCAGGCGATGTGTTAGAGAGAGACCGGGACTGACATGCAGATGTCCTGAATCCATGTTCGCGCTCTTTCAACTACAGATTCGAGTTCATCAAAGGTGACTTTTGGAAGAAAGGAATGTTTGTATCTTGGCCTCTGAGCTTCTTAGCTGCATTCCAGGCCCCTCCCTACACCCCTTCCTTCCCTCCCTCCTTCCCTCCCACCCTTCCTTCCTTCCTTTACTTTTTGATACCAAATTGCAATTGAGGTAAAGTTACAAAGGAAAGACAGATGTGGGCAGATAGTTCTTGACCCTTGGTTCCCAATCTGGGGTCCCTGGATCCGTATCAGCATCACCTAGGAACTCATTAGAAGTGCAATTTCTTGGGCTCAACCCAGACCTCTTGAGTCAGAAACTCTCTTAAAATGGAGATTAAAAATATATATATTGTATCCATAAAAGACATTAAGAAGGGGATGTTATGAAAAAACAAGAGCTTTAGAAAATTAAAAAAAAATAGAGCCAAATGAGAAAATGGAGAGGAAAGATAAAAGAAAAAGTAGAGGAAATCTCTCTGAAAAATGGAATAAAAAAACAAAGTAATGAAAAACAAAGAATGAAAGACAAGAAAATTAAAGAATTGGTCAGGGTGATGGGGTTGGGAGGGCCATCTGACTGGTAGGAATTCTGGAAAGAGAGAACAGAGACAATGGAGGGAAAGAAATTTCAAAGAAAAAACACTGGAGAAAATTCCACCAAAGCACCAAAGTTCATAAGCCCTTCCCACTTCCTTTTACCTAATAATGGAAATCTTCATTGAAAAAAACTCCCCAAGACACTAAGTCNAATTCCACCAAAGCACCAAAGTTCATAAGCCCTTCCCACTTCCTTTTACCTAATAATGGAAATCTTCATTGAAAAAAACTCCCCAAGACACTAAATCGANAAAGATTTTATTTATTTGACAGAGATAGAGACAGCCAGCGAGAGAGGGAACACAAGCAGGGGGAGTGGGAGAGGAAGAAGCAGGCTCATAGCAGAGGAGCCTGAGGTGGGGCTCGAACCCACAACGCGGGGATCACGCCCTGAGCTGAAGGCAGACGCTCAACCGCTGTGCCACCCAGGCGCCCNGAAAAAACACTGGAGAAAATTCCACCAAAGCACCAAAGTTCATAAGCCCTTCCCACTTCCTTTTACCTAATAATGGAAATCTTCATTGAAAAAAACTCCCCAAGACACTAAATCGATTTTTTATTATCCCATATTCTTGGCTGCCAAGAATCCCTTCATTCCCACTGTTGATATTCTTGTCTCTGCATTGTGTCTCTGGTCTTGAGTATTTCCCATCACTTCTAGACTTCCAGAATAAGTCATTCTTTACCAAGCTTCTGAATTAAAACATAAGCCTGGGTTTTCAAGGTAGATTGGACACACCACCCAGCAGTGTGACTAAGAAACAGTCCTCCATTCAGCAAATATTTACTGAGCAACTACTATGGGCCAGGCACCATGCCAGGGTCTGGGGACACAGCAAGGAACAAAACAAAGCTCCTGATCAAGGAATTTTCATGCTGGTTGGTGGACAGAAATAAACAAGTTGGGGGCACCTGGGTGGCACAGCGGTTAAGCGTCTGCCTTCGGCTCAGGGCATGATCCCGGCGTTATGGGATCGAGCCCCACATCGGGCTCCTCCGCTATGAGCCTGCTTCTTCCTCTCCCACTCCCCCTGCTTGTGTTCCCTCTCTCGCTGGCTGTCTCTGTCTCTGTCAAATAAATAAATAAAATCTTAAAAAAGAAATAAACAAGTTGACAAGTAAATACACAAAGTGTCAGGTGGCGATAAGCACAGTGAATAAAAAACAAATCAAGGGTACAGAGAGCATAGGGAGTAGACGTACAGTTTTGCATAAGGTGTATAAAGATGGTAACCTGTGGGAAGTGACGGCATAGATCTTAGGGACATCAGAGGAAGAGTGTTCCAGACGGTTCTCCGTAGTTTCACTGTTCAGCATTTTTGCCACAAGCATTTTTACCACATAACTAATTGGCCATAAGGCAATTTTGCCATAAAAGATAAAACCATGAAAAATCAGAGAGGGACATTCATTAAAAAGAACATAATGACGTGAGAAAAATGAATAACAAAGTTAAAAACTTTATTGCAAAATACAAAATATTTTTTAGTACAATTGAAATGTGTGTAGATTCACAGCAATGCACAAACAACAGTTTTTATTTTGTGGGTTCTACCTAAACACTTGTCTTTGACGTCTTTCGTTCATAGTATTACATTTTTTTGCTTGTTGATTTGTCTCCTTGTTCAGTATTGTATTTTTTTCATCGCTAAAATTTCTTCCTTAAGAGACGTATCAGTTGTTATATACTAGGATACGTGTGTGTAATTGAGTTTTGTGTTGCATTCTGAAAGTTCTCTGCACTGTTTTTATTCTTGGCATATTGTCATATGTCCCAAAGTTCTATGGGAAATGTGGGTTCAAAACTCTGTACCACTGTACAGACCATTATGAAGGCTAAGGTTTATATAAAAATGGGAGTGCTGCATCAATGGGGAAATGAGACCAAACTGTCAAACCTAACAGTCAACCAGTTATTATTTTTTATTAATTTATGGCAAAATCGCCTTATAGCCAATTAGTTATGCAGCGAAGATGTCCACGGCAAAGATGCTTATGGCAAAAATAGTGGATGCTCTTTGAGACCTGGGAACCACCAATGCAAAGGCCCTGAGGTGAGAGCGTGTTGGATGAAATCTAGGAAAGACAAAAGAAGTCACTGTGTCTGGAATAGAGTGGGCCCAGGGAGAGGGAGAAAGATGAGGACCAAGAGTAGCAAGGCAGGTGAGGGTCATGAGGAGGACTTTGGATTTTACTCTGAGCAAGATGGGAAGTCAATGGACAGATTTAAGCAGCAGAGGGACACATTTTCAAAGAATCCCTCTAAGAGGGCCAGGGAGGAAGCAGGAGGAGCAGTTAGAAAATGACTGTAGGGGCGCCTGGGTGGCACAGCGGTTAAGCGTCTGCCTTCGGCTCAGGGCGTGATCCCGTGTTATGGGTTCGAGCCCCACGTCAGGCTCCTCTGCTGTGAGCCTGCTTCTTCCTCTCCTACTCCCCCCTGCTTGTGTTCCCTCTCTCGCTGGCTGTCTCTATCCTGTCAAATAAATAAATAAAATCTTTAAAAAAAAAAAAAGAAAATGACTGTAATCACCCACGTGACAGCCAATGGTGGCTTGGCTCACAGTGGTGCTGGTAGAGGTGATAGAAACGGTCAGAGTTTTAATGTATTTTGAAGGAGTTCTTGGCTACCTTTGCTGATGGACAGGATGTGGGATGTGAGAGCAAGAAATGAATCAAGATTGACTTCAAGTTTTCTCCTTAAGCCATTGGAAGAATGGAGGCACCATTTACCTAAAGGGGAAGATGGGCTTGGGGAAGGAGGAGAGGTGAGGATTAGGGAAGGGGGAAAAGGGGTAAGGGAGGAAATTGCAGGTTAGCCTTCAGATGTCGAGTAAGCAGGTATATCCACAATTCTGGAGCGCAGGTGGAAGTCTGGGCAGGAAAGAGGATGTGGGTGGTCGTCTCCATGTAGACATGAGAGGGGGACAGATCACCGTGGGGGGAGTGTAGTTGGGGAAGAGGAGGGGACCGGACTTTGCCCTGGGACTGTCCCAGGTCTGCAGGCTGAGGAGGTGAGAAGGAGCTAGCAGAGCAGACTGACAGAGATGCCACAAAGCTTGGTGTCCTGGAAGTCAAGTGAAAGAGGGTTTCAGAAAGGAGAGAATCATGAGTTGTGGCAAGGAAGTGAGGAAAGGATGCCCAAAGCCTTAAAGCAATAGCGTAATAAAGCGCCTTCCATCTGGCTCATAAAAGGTGGGTTTGCAAATACTTTTCCTCAACAGTTCCGTGTTTCATATGCTTTAATGTGCGGCTTTCGATCTTTTTAAATATCTCCACTTCGGCTACACGGGTTAGGAAGGGAAACATACAAGAGCGGAGTGTCCGCTTGCCCTGGGCTCCGGTGCCCGCGGGCCCGTCTTTCTCCGCCTGTCCGCGGTGGGCCCAACTCCAGGATAGGTGCCCGAAGCTCTGCTCTTGAACAGCCCGTGTTCAAATCCAGGACAGGAAATGTTAAACATCACATTCCAGAGAGACCCCTGGTGCTGTTACCACGTATTCAGAGCTGGAGTGGGGGTGGCAGTGGCGTATGATGGCTACGTGCGTGTGTGTGTGTGTGTGTGTGTGTGTGTCCGCCTTTGGGCTAGTCACGTTTCTGGGCTTCTCCTACTTCGCCTCTCTCTGCTCCCCTTGCATCTCCAGTCCGCTTCGCTGGCGGGAACTTGATACTGTTGATGTCATTTAGACCTAAGATCACAGTGAGGGGACGAAAACATGGCCTCCCGAGAGCCAGGCCACAGAGAAGCGTCCCTGCCGCGCAGCTGGGCCAGCTTGAGCCAAGATGGACTCGCGAAGGTTTTTGTCACGTTTCAGTCTCTCTGAACTTGCAGAATTGGTCTCGGGAGTAAGGGAGCTTAAAAATGAGGGGTTTTGGTGGTGTTTTTCCAGCCGAAGACTTGTCAAGCGCAGGGTTGTGCACCGTCCCTCTAGCTTCCGGGTGCGCCAGCTTCCGGGACGCCGCGGGGCTCGGGGTCTCTGACGCGCGGTGGCGGCGCCAAGGCTCCTGCGCGGCCTGCCGGTACACCGCGTGGGGACGTCTCCGATTTTACACCGGCTGCGTGATGCCGTTACGAGCACCTGCCCAGCCCATCGGTGGTTGGGCGTGGAGCGAGGAGAGACAGTTTAGCTCCGGCCTTGGCGTTAACTCAGGAAGGCTTGGGGCAGCCGGCTGCTCGAGCGGTCGGGGCCGCACGCGACTCTTATCTTGGGCTTGAGTTCAATTAAAAAAAGAAAAAAAATAGTAACGCTTATCTAAAACCACTATTAGTGAGTTCATAGTGACTTGGAAAACACTGATGTTCGTGATACATAATCACTTTTATGGAGTAAAGAGGCACTTCACTCTTTCCGCCCATCACCCCCATTTCTGGCTACCCCGTGGGGGGTCTCCGGGCAGCAGCACCACGGCTGCCTGGGAGTTCGTTAGAAATGCAGGATGTCAAGACCCACGCCCACCGACCGACTATAAAGTTGGAGAGGTGCTGCCCTGGGCTCAGTATCGGAACCCCTTTCTTACCTACACCTTTCCTTGGTGATCCCATCAGGCTATGGCATTAAACGCCGTCCACCTGGGAGGGCCTCCCAGATATGTGTCTCCAGCACAGACTGCGCCCCTGAACTCCAGACCTGGACACCTAACTGCTCACTTGACATTTTAGCGTGAAGTCTAATAGTCATCTCAAAATTAGCATACCTCAAATCTACTCTGGACCCCCGTCCCCCAACCCCACCTTCCGTCTTCCCTATCTTGTACATGGCATCTCCATTCTCCTGGCTGCCCTCCGTGTAGGCGGGAGGTCACTGCCGAATCAAACCAGCAGGGATGGCAGGCCGGCTGCTGTAACGGGCTCCCTGAGTCCACCTGCTGAGCAGCACGAGGGTCCCGGAAGTCCTCACGTGGTCCTCAGCCTCGGCCTCCATCCCTGCCTCCAGCTGGGTTGGCTCTTCCCTAAGGAGGGGCGCGCTCTCCCTCTGGAAAGTGGGCAGATGGGAATCCTGGAGTCACAGCCTGTTTCCTGATGGGCTTTCCCACATAGGACTGTCCCACCCTCTTCTCTCGATGCCCCGCCTTCCACAGCTCCTCGCCCACAGCTCCACGCAGGGCTACCTCGAGGTGGCTGAGGCCAACCCCAAGACAAGTTCCTCGGCCAGCTGCACCTGCCTGTGACGTGTGCACAGCACCCCGCAGCAAGAAGGGGCATACTCATTAAAGACAGCCTGTCTTCATGCTGAACATAACATACTCAGGACCTCCAGCAGACAACAGCAGTCGTCACCCATATAAACCCCGGGACACTGCTGGGCTGTTGCGATGGTCAGGTCCCAGGATCTCTGACCTCCAGATGAGTGCAGTCTGAGCCCTTATTAGGTAACTCTATGTGTGCAGTACATAAGTAAGTTTTATGTATACATCTAGCCTCTCTGCTAGAAGGCAAGCTCCACGTCAGCAGAGTTTTTATTGCCGTGTCTGCAGTGGCTGGCTGTAATAGAGCAAAATTAACGAATTCAGCAAAGTTATGAATACAGAGTAAGGGGCAGGGGCCAAGAACACGAACACATACTAATGAAGGGTCACTCCATTCCACGAGGAAGACATGAGGCTCAGTGAACTGCTTTTCCCCTAACACCGTTGGATATTCTTCCCACCTGACCCTGGTAACCTGTCCTATTTATACAATACCATGGAACAACCAATTCCCATGCCCCACTAGTACCCCTGTGGTCCCGTGACACTGAAGAACGTGCCCTTGACCGCGCACACCCGGACTCTCCCAGCTCCTTGCCTTCCATTAGTCCGAACCCCAGCACTTCTTACCCGTCAAAATCCTGAACGCCTCACTCTCTGAGGCACTGTTCAAATGCTACCTTCTCTCTGCTCTCTTGAGATGTTTTAGTACTGCCTCCAAGCCCTTATCTACCCCAACTAATTACAGGTCCAGTGGGCCTGGGTTTGAATCTCAGCTTTGCCACCTGAAGCCGTGGAACCCTGCAAATGACCCTTTCTTGCCTTTTTCTTCATTTCTTCATCGGTAAAGTTAAGGTAACAATAGCAAGACTTACATATCAGGACACTAGTTACAAGTAATAAAAACCTATTTAGGTTAACTCAAGCGCTGAAGGGAAACGGTAAGGATAATGGGTTACCTCTAGGAACTCAAGGGCGGGAATCTAGTTGAGTCTCAGTAAGGGGGTGGGAGTGCTCCCAGTTTTCTTTGGGTGTCTGCTTCATGCTCCCTATAAACCAGTTCACTTTGCATGTCAATTCCTATGGCAAAACAAGGCCCATGTGATCTCCCACCTGCTTCCTGCACAATCACCTGCAGAAACGCACAGGAAGTTCCTTCAGCGGTCCTGGGTCTATCAGCTACCACGGGGGTTAAAAAAAAAAAAAAAAAAAGCACACAGTTCCCAAGAGCCTATCCTGTGGAAGGAACTTTTTAAAAGGCTAAAAGGCTAGAGGAGATGGGAGGGCTTTTCCTAACTTGGCTCACAATCTGAGGCATCCTTCTCAAAACTGTCTAGGAAAATGGCTCATAGGACTTGAGGAATAAGAAATGTTTTCATGTAAAGCCTTTAGCACAGAGAATACACTTAATACATTTTATTACGGAATAAATCGCTTGTAGCCCTCTAGAGTGATTGCCTAGCGTCTGTTGCCCCACCTTGGCAACTTCAATTTCCTTTGTGGGTAATTATCTCTTTCCGTACTGATTGTCAGTCCAGGACTCATCACAGGAACCAAAGAGCCCCTAGAGGTTCCTTTGAAGTGACCTTTTCTTTAAAAGCACAGAGAGTGCCAGTGACCTAGGCTCATAAGACCAGTTGCTGTTATCGGCAAAGCTGCATCTGGAGATGACTTGGGGCTGAGACAGGGAATGCACAGGGGCAGGGGCTCCCTGAGCAGAGCTCTTATGAAGCCAGCCCCTTAACCTGCCGAGTTCTATTTCTAAGCATGATTCAGGCGTACCTTCAATCCTGTGGGCTTTTCTTACAACATCCCTTTCCTTAAGTAACCAGTCTTAGTTTCTGACTTTAAAAACTATTTTAACTCCAATAATGGCTATCACAGTTAAGGTGTACATTTTTAAATCTTTGAGATATTACATGCAAAACAGTCGTATCACTGTTTTCTTGAATGAGTAAGCAACAACCGGGCTTGAGGACCAAACTCACACTCATCCTGAAAGACTTCAAGCCAAATGGACTCCTGAACCCGAACGAGGGCAACCACAGCAGGTGTCTGCGCTTTGAGGCAAAACAGAGCCAGGACCACAGCTAAGGGCTTTTCATATGTGTCCCTCCTAATAACTATGTGTCATTTCCCCCCACTTACAAATGGGACAAAAGAATAGTGGAGAGCTGCAGAATCAATCACCCAATCACTGGTGGAACGGTGTTTGATTTGAGCACCAATCACTCAAGTCACTATTCATACCCTGGTCTCTGAGCTCTGGTCTTCCTAATGCCAACATCGTAGGTCCAAAAACATCTGAAGTTAGAATTGATTACTAAACCTATTAGATGAAGACCCACTATCTTCAACTGGAAGATGGAAAATGTTTTGAAGCGTACAGGCTCATTCTCTCTAGGGTTATAAAATTCAGCCCATGATTTACATGTAAGGCTTGGATAGGGGGACTAGCCAAGAGGTTAGCCAGGAGATATTAACATAATAACAACAGTAACAATTTTAATAAACGCCTAGCAACTGAATAGCACTTTTGAGTTTATAAAGCATTTTCAACCTTAGAACTACTGTTTGGATTTTTCAACTTCTCTAGGGCTGTTTTTCTCAACTGCAAAATCTGAGGATCGAAATGGAACAGCTGTTCCCTATAAAGTTCCTTAAGACCGAACTTGTCACAGAACCACTCCCTAGTAACCCGAGTCCCTTGATCCTTTGGTAACTGGGACTTGGGAGTCTGGTGTGTGGCCCTTAGGAGCAGGATCCTGGGCTTGTCTCTTCATCTAACAGGCATGAGCTCACAGGGTTGTGGTGAGGATTACATAGTGGCCATCAAACAATTTACGAGTGGCCAAAGTGACTTCTCCCAGTCCATTCATCATCTTAGCTAACTATGAGAAACCCCAACCAGGACTTATGATGCTATAAACCCAAATACCGTCATCGAGACGGACATCCAGTATGTTGTTTAAACTGTAACCCACAAGGTTTTTAGGATGAGCCTTCTATGGATGGACTGAACCGTGCCCCCACTCCATCCATTCATGTTGCATCCCTAACTCCCAATGACTCCATCTGGAGATAGGGTCCTTGGGAGGTTAATTAAGGTTGAATGAGGTCTTAAGGGTGGGGCCCTATTCAGATAGGACTGTGGCCTTCAGAAAAGACACAGATCTCTCTCTCTGCCATGTGAGGCCACTCCGAGGGTGGCCGTCTGCAAGCCATTAAGAGTTGTCACCTGAACCTGCCCACGCTGGCACCCTGATCTGACTTCCAGCCTCCAGAACTGGAAGAAAATCAATTTCTGTTGTTTAAACCACCCAGTCCATGGTATTTTCTTATGACACCCCAAGCAGACTAAGAAAAGCCCTTAGTGGAAATTTTCAGAAATGGTCACACCCTGATTGAGCTCAGAGCCTAGACTGTTACTGGCCATTTAAAAATTCCCAGTCTTAACAAAGTCTAACTTCTGGCACACTCCAGAACTAGGGATGGACATTCGTGTTTCTAAGCAAACAGCCGCATATTCCATTATCCTTCAACTGAAGTTCTTCTCCAAAATCACACCATTTGCACCTTTGGACTCAACCAGTAAATTCTCGAGATAACAAACTCTCTAGGACATTTGGTGATTAAAGTAACAATCAGTGTCCTTGAAGTCAAAATTATTTTTCCCCGAAACTTTTCACTGTATCATCTAAATATCTGAATGCCATGTTAAGAACTTAGTTATCATTACTTTGTGTTGTGTGGTGAGGAAGAACAGAGAAGAGAGGAAGCTTGAAAAGAGAAAAGTTAGCTCTAGGTAAAAGGAACAGCTGTCAAGGACCTCTCCAGAGGCCACTGTGGAAACCACCTACTTACACTCTTTACTCCTTTATATGATGAAGGCAGGGGGTACTTCTAGATGGAAAGTTCGGGATTCAAATAAATACTAGTGACCCTACTCTGTCCAGCACCAGTAGAAATTATCGACCAGATAAAGGTCTAGAATCGACTGACCGACACGTTTGCATGCGTAACTAAAGCGGGAGAAGTTAAGAGATGCAAAGCAAGGACTACAATCATTATGCAGAAAGAACCTGATGCACACCTCAACTTCATACTTACCTTGAAACATCTTTTTCATAGAATACACAGTTGAAAGCACCAAAAAGCAAAACATTTTGTAAATCCCAACAGTTGTATCTATGTTTGGTATGAATGGTTCCTGTAGTCAAAACCTTCTCCCATTTCTGTAGTAGAGGCTATTTATCTGCCTTTTCAGTGAACCAAGATGAGTCATGATTTCTACATATGTGAGCCTAACACCTTTAGCTCAACTATTTACTATCTCTGTGCCAGGCACATAAATGACTTTATCCTGAACACAAAGAACTATGTGTACAACTGACTGTCCATTCTTCCAGGCGCTATCGCTTGACCTTCGTTTAGGCTAACCCTTAGGTCCAGATGAAGCACACCTTCACATACATCAGCTTCATCCATGTCCTTCAAGATTTCCTAGCATTAAACATTTTTCAGGGTTTAAGTCTATCTTCCTAGATTTTTTTTTTAAGGAGAAGACTCCGTTCTGTGATCACTTACCGCTAGAACCTTATGTAGCTCACCCTCTATGTCTTTGTAAATGGCAATCACCTAGGGGTTCAGTGATAAGAAGAGGAAAATATACTTGATGCATCTTTGGTAAGACTGCTTAGAAAGGGCTCACGTACTATTTATAGCAAGGAATAATATATGCTTATTACTCTCTTCTAAATTCTACATCAAGTAATCACTACCAATCTCCACCTTTAAAAGCTTCCAACTAAATTGTCTCTTATTTAACAATCACTATTTTTAGAGCAAGAGCTCTTTAGTAACGTATTTTTTTCTGTTGGGAGAAGTCAAATAAAAACTTGCGATGATTTCAAAAATACATAACATCCCCCCTTTACTTTGTTTCCCTATTAAACAAAGAATGCTCTCTCCGATTAGGAGCCCCTATGAAAAAGCATAAACCATCATTACATGTTCTTTCGTACGGCAAATGACGATTTTATATTGGAAAGCAAGCTGCTGCAGAATAATCCTCTTTCATCTGCTTGAGAGTAGCTTGAAATGTTCCTGAAATGGGGGATATGCCCCTTAAGTGACAAAGCCCCTTTCCTTATTTATGGGGGGGGAAAAAACCCCAAACTCTCTCTCCTGGAAGCGTGACATACTTAAAAACACTGAAAAGGAAATTCACATAGCTATCAATCACTATGATGTGATGCAGATAGCCAGCTAAGATTTTTAATACACAAACTATGATATGTAATTTAATTGTATCTTTATGAAGTATTCTGAAATCAAGAGAAGGTCATACATGCATCAGGCACATTCGACAGAAGACTTTTACAATGGTTTACATTTCCTTTTTATTTATTCCTTGAAACTGCCATATTGCAGGTTTCTCATGGATGAAATGTGGAACTGAGCAGATTCTTTTTTCTACAAAATTATGGTATAAATTTGCTCAATTTTCTATCTTATTGCTAATAAACCTTACAGGCGCACAGTTTGTAAAATAAACCCCTTAAGGACTGAATGCGTAGAGCATGCTGCAAGGTACAAGAAATAAGCTAAAAATGAGCATATAAACCTACATCTGGACCAACACAGTGCTGAATGCTGGCAAACATTTATCACGACACAGGGAAAAATTAATAAAAGGAGATACAGTTCAGTCCTGAAAGGGTTAAATAGAAACCCTAATATATTATTGTTTCTAATCATCCATCCCACATTACAGTGCTTGAAAACAAAGTCAAAAGTCTGGCACAGAAAATTACACACATTTGTTCAGTACTCATCAGAAAACACAGCTGCTTTTGAAATCAAAAGTAAGTAACTTGGTTAATAATTGAATAGCATTTTGTTTAAAAAAGGAACCCCTCCCCCCTGTGGATTATCTGGTTAAACAGGACAAGTTTAGTTCTCAAAAACTGCATTGGGAATATTCTGTGAGGGCACAGATGGTACCAGTTTCATTTAAAAAAACACACAAAAACTAACCAGTTATGATCGCAAGTAAGTCTGTGCAGAAGAATGATAAATATTTCACTAACACATAAATGAGGATGCCTTTAGTTGCCACAGATGAAGAAAAGTCAGCAGCAGGTTAAATATTATCCTAGTGTTCAATTCTGAAATCATTCAAATTCAAAAGGGCATTCTACATTTAAAGACTTTAACTTGCCTTCCCAATCTATGTGATCAATTCAATGGAACTAATAAAAATATACCGGATCACAGACTGAGCTTCTAGCATATTTTTAGAAATAGCTTCGCTCATGAGAGTAGAAGATACGCTTCTAAAATAGAATTAAAAAACACAAACAAAACCCCAAAGTCAAATGTTCTCTACTTTAACTGAAGTGGTCACCATTCTAAGACAGTCATTTACGAGGAAAAAGGACCAGCATCTCTAATAATGCCATCGGAGGAGGGGCTGTGTTCTTCCATAACCAGACGACAAGGCTCCTATAAATTACACACTGAAAATGAATTCACAAATCCATGAAAAAATTTTTTTAAAGCAGCTGACAAAAGAACTACTGATAAAAAAGAAGCTACAACGGACAAATCATTTCAGTCTTTAGTTTGTGGTATGCAGAATGGCATAAAATAGCAAGGGAAATGCCTGTGTAAGTACATTCTTGGACTTTTCAAACAAACAAAACAAACAGGAAAAGGCTTTACAGTCTAATATTTCAAAATCATCTCATTAAAACAAACAGCCAAAATAAGGTATAAATAGTAAAAAAGCAAAGTTCATTTTAATAAAGCCATAAACTTGAAAAATTAATTTGAGCTGCAAAGGTAGGTAAGGAATCGTTTGTTCTTCAAAAGTATCTCATCTGTTATCGGTTAATTTAACACAGTTTCATAACTAAATACCAAACCTGGGAAGGGGAGGAAACTTGTGGCCCATTCAAAGGAAAGCGACACTGAAAATACTTCCACACTCCGAATGAAAAGCACTGTGTAGACTATTTCCGTGACTCAACAGGGAATAAATACTACTCGAAAATAAGCAGTTTGCAAGAAGCAGCTAGTAAACAGTTAAAACAAAGAAAGATAAGGCCACAATTCTGCCCTCGATCACTGAAACAGATTTAAAGTGTGAGGCAGGGTCAGCTTACAGAAGCTAGTGACTGGAGCAGATCTGAAGAGAAGGCTATAGAGAGAGAATAATGCAGCCTGTGAGTAATTAAAAAGGCTTGCAGTAAGATAAAACCACAATAACTTTGATTTAACCATTAATATGTCTTACAAATGACTTCCCCCTTGAAAACTGAGGAAAAGGTGATTTAGAGAGGTTAGGAATCGTATTTACAATGACATAGTCCGAGCAAAAGGATGAGTGATGACGACAGCATAGCTGGGGGGACAAAAAAAGCTACTAATAAGACGTTTAAAAAGTCTTCCAATGAAAACGTTTTCAAAATCGCCCAGGACACCAGAAAGACAATGTTCTGTCTGGAAACACTGCAGCAAGTTAGTTTTGCATTCGTAAGGTACTTGTGGCTCCTGTTTTATGGGACAGTGAAAGCTTACCACATTCTAGAGGTAGTTTTTAACTCTAAGAAGGATGATTGTATTACTAGACTGTGTCCTGTAAGTTACACACATGGTTCCTGTACTAAAAGTAGCCCAGCGAGTCGGCCGCAATTTCTAAAAAACCAAGCAAAGGTATAATCGAAGTGCAGGAATGGAAGAAATGTGAAACCGGTGAGCCAAGCACATGAGGCCAACACACAACCCTGAATGCAACTAAATCTTAACTGAATGGAAAAGAAATGTTTTCTAAGTAGGAGACATTTGCAGAGACACTCAGTACTGGGGAAGAGAAGACAAAGAAAGGTAGGAGAGATGCAGAAAGATAAATTACATCTGCGGTTTTATAATCTCACAACTATCTGTTCTAAAGTACTGTCTTCCAAGCTATTTTAGTTGGTCATCTAATAAAAGCATCTTGTTTTAAGGTTACAATGATGTTTTGACCTAGGCTACCAAGAAAAAAAAAAAGTAAACAAACACATGCTTTTGCTGAGATTTTCCTCAATAAGGGCACCATCCACCAACTGGTAGCAAATACTTCTCATGATATATATATATTTTTTGTCATATGCCGACAAGGCAGAAAACACCCTGCTGAATGAAATCACTGGGAACATTCTAAGTTCAAAATAAAATGTTTAACTTACACATAATACAAGTTATGTACAAAATCAGGGGCTTGTGGAGGCGGGGGGAGGGGAAAGGACCTGAACAAATCCTGGAACATGGAGATACATTTACTCACGGGAGAAGGGGAGAGAATACTTCAAATACCATCATGTTCTGCGCCATTAATTCATTTAGGACTAAATGGCCACATTTAATTCCACATAAATGTTAGAACCTCTTGGAACACCACTATAAATACTTAAAAAAAAAAAAAAAGGAAAACAAGGACATAACGAGGGACAGTGTCTGAGAACAGAGACAAAGCTAACATACATTGCGTGTATTGCAGGCAAGGCAGAGGCATTTTTTTTTTTTAAAGCTTTTGCACAGACTTCATATAATCTTAAAAAAAATATGCGGGCCTTTACAAGATTTGACTTGCTGAAATCAAAACAATTTCGACTCATGAAAAGTCATAAGACATCAACTTAAAAAAAAAAAAAAAAAAAGGATCGTTCCAGCCTTAAATCAAAACAAACAAAACAAACAAACAAACAAAAAAAATAAAAAACCAACCCTGGAAGAATATGGTAATTAGATTAAACAAGCGTGGGCAGGCTTGGAACTTGAATGTACTGAAGAGCAGAAGCTCAAAGGGGGGGGTGGGGAGGAGAACAACCTATTTGGTAACAAAGGTGTACTATATACTGTGATATAAAAAAGGTATGGTGAAAATGTACCTTTTGCTAAAGCTTATACAAGTTCCTTGGTCCGTAAAAACTATGTTAGATTTGTGTCTTCTAGTTTGATTAACTTTTATTCCAGCCACATCTCTATTTCTTGCCCATTTAAACAAAACCAAACAAAAACCAAACAAACAAAAAGAACAGCTGAAAAAAATATCGATTTCCAATGTACATTTCCATGTTTTGCTTGTCTGTTTTACTGTGGCTTCTGCACTTCCAATCAGCACTTGTAGGTAATGGGGTTTTGGAATAGTTATCACCTGGTATGAAAAGTTTTCCAAGAAACCACAAAAGATTGTTCATTTTTTTTCTTTTTCTTTCTCTCTCTCTTATTTTGTCAACGTTTTGCCGCACTCAAGTCAGTTTAAGTCCTAGCAAAAAGACGGTAGTTAGGACACCACTGTTGCTGCAGACGATGTGACACTGGTTGAATTTGTGCTGACATTTGTGTAACTTCCCTCGCTGTTTGTGTTTGATTCATTAGGGGGCACTTGGCTTGAATTGGCTCGAAGGATTGCTCCTGCCGCACTGCAGTGTGGCCGTGGCCCTGGTTCTGGTGTGTAGGTAAAGGTAAGGCTGGTGGAATAAATGATTCCATCATTACGGACCAAAGTTACTGGAACCTGGACTGGCTGTCGGACCCATCTCCAACCTTCTCGGAATGCAGAAATGTCTGGGACAACACAGAGCATACTCTCTCCACATCTGAGGGGGAAATAGAAATCACTTAGAAGCCATGTACATTTTAGAACTGGAACTTAAAAGAGGTTGCTTGATACGTTACAATCAATATGAGGAAAGACTCTCATGTACCCACCCCCATCAAAACCTCTAGATGATGTGAGAAGTTCATTAAGTACCTGTACATAGTTTCAGCTTCTACATCCCCAAACCACACTCGTAAATTCGGAGTGAAATTCTGTCCTGTAAGTTCAAGCATTGCTACGTCCCCACCGCCATTCAACTGAAATTCACAGAAAATGAGAAAATGTTGAGAAAAATGTTCATTTTTCATTAAAGTACACAGATTAGTTCTTCATTTGACTATGATTTATGAAAAAAATGAGTAAAACTCTTCTTTTTAAATAACATGATTATAGGGGCGCCTGGGTGGCTCAGTCGGTTAAGCATCTGCCTTCAGCTCAGGTCATGATCCCAGGGTCCTGGGATTGAGCTCCGTGTTAGGCTCCCTACTCAGTGGGGAGCCTGCTTCGCCCTCTCCCTCTGCCCCCCATCCCCCCTGCTAATAAATAAATAAAATCTTAAAAAAAAATAACATGATTATAAAGACAAAGTGAGCTAAACACATCTCAAGATAACATACAAATAGATTTAAACTTAAATTTTCTTGTATAAAAGTATGCTCTTATTTTTTTTTTAAATCATGAAACAATGTATTAACAACATCCCCAAATCACAAGAGTTGGAGAAAAATCATTTATTGTGAAATAAAAATCATACCAAGTCAGAGCTGGGAGCAGTGACAAAGAGCTAAAAGTCAACTTGTGAATAAGTGGTCTTACCTGAAGGCTTTCTACGACAGGCACAGGGGTGACCGGGGCAAGGACAGGGCCCATGCCCTCGTAAAAGGTGTACTCGGCCTTATCCGTGCTGATGATTGTCCAGGAAGCGCCGTCATTTATCATCTCTTTATTTGGTTCTTTGGGGCATGGAGTGGCCTTATGAAGAAAGAACGTTTGAAACAGAGTTTTATATACATTGCAGTATAAGACAATTTTAACAAGGTAGCACTCGTACACTGGAGTTAACAGGGAGAGAGCTCAGTACAAATTTATGAACTTCCCAAACACGGTGCTTTGCCAGTCCCTAAATAAACACAAACAGAATATTTAATATGGCAATCTCGCATTCAGCAGTTTTTTCATTATAAAATATTTCAGTGACATATTAAAAATAATACCTATCATAATATGCATTTGAGAGTAGGCCAATACCTGTATAATTTAATAAAAGATCAGCATTCGTGATGTAAATAGCTATTTAAAACCCTTTACAGATCCTTAAGAAAGAGACTAGGAGCCCCTCAAGCTTAAAGAGCAGTTAGAAACTCATACACTTTCAGCTGGAGGGAACGGAGATGTGAACTGGCACTCCCCTACCCCTACCTTGAAACACCCAAAACAGTCCATCTTCTCTGGGCTGAGGAGAATGGCTGCACGTGGCCATCTCTCTGAAACAGGTCTCCAGAGGTTTACAAATGAGTTTCACAAGAAAGTATAATTATCCTATTAAATCATCTGCCCATGTCATAGATGTCCTCCTGAAAGACTTCTGAGCGAAGGTAGTCAAAACTCAGCTTTCAAGACATCTCATCATTACCACCTAGGAAGACTGCAATGTAAATCTGATGATTATGAACCGGCCCCCAAAATATGCGTGTATCTATATACAATGTCTTCATGCAGTTTCGGGGTTCACCGAACACCCAAAATCTACTTTTGGAAGATCTGAGAAACTTTCTGATTCCCAGAACTAGATGGTAACTGTTTCTCCAAGAACATTTTTATAGTCTTGAGTTCTTCCCTGAGGTAGGGTGCCTGTCGTGTCTCAGGATCATGTAGGTTAAGAACCTTTGGACTTGAGATAAATATCTGAAAACGGCTTCATGTATTTGGGAACAGTTAACGTACGAGAGTTTTCGGTTTCTGTATGCTGCTAACCAAATGATGGCACGTTTTTTACCAATAATTTTAAAACGTACCTGAAACTGGATTATTCTTTCTTGAGAAAGGCACAAGTACATTCTTTCTGTATCCTTAAGGTAAAATGCACATTTATGGAGTTGTGACACGGGATCATCTGCATCCAGTAATGCGGTCTGCTTATCAACCTTCCTAATTATCTGTATTTCAATAATTAGAAAAGAAAAAGTCATCACATTTGGCAAACATTTACAAACAATAAGGCAAGGTGTAAGAAATACTTTCAGATTACAAGCATGGTAGAATGTGGAAGCTGTTACCTTCTTCTGAGAACACCTGAAAAACAGGGCGGGCAGATACTTGTTTTCCAGATCACTGCTTTTCAGACTTTGATGTGCATACAAATCATCTGGGGTTCTTATTCTAATCCCACAGATCTCATGGGGGCCTAACAGTCTCCATTTCTAACAAACTGACAGCTGATGTTAATCCTGCTGGCCAACGTACTAATCAGAGGCTGGCAACTCCTAAAGTTGTATCTCCAGCCCTAACCTCTCTCCTCTGGCACTTGACTTGTATGTTTACTGACTCAACAGTTCCATTTAAGATGCTTAGTAGGCTACCTCAATCTTCATCAAAACCCAGATTTTTGGGACGCCTGGGTGGCTCAGTCGATTAAGCATCTGCCTTCAGCTCAGGTCATGATCCCAGGGTCCTAGGACTGAGTCCCACATCAGGCTTCTTGCTTAGCAGGGTGCCCGCTTCTCCCTCTGCCTGCAGGTCCCCCTGCTTGTGCTCTCTCTCTTCTCTCTCTGACAAATAAATAAATAAAACCTTTAAAAAAAATAGAATATTTTTTAAAAAGCCCAGATTTTTCATTTCCTCCTCCAACTCACAGCTCAATAAACAGCACCACCATTCACTCAATCCAAAAACTCTGGAGTCACCCTTGATTCCTTGTTTTCTCTTACACCCGATCATCCAATCTGTCAACAAATTCCATTAGGTCCGTTTCAAATAAATCTGTCACCTCTCATCAACTTACCACTACATTCCTGGTCTAAGATGCCACCATCAACTCTTGCCTGAATTATGACAGAAGCCCAACTGCTGTCTCTCTGCTCCCACTGCTATACCCCATGTTCTCCTCTTCACAGAGCAGCCGCAATTACCCTTCTAAACATAAACCAGCCATCGTGCCCTGTTTAAAATCCTCTGGTGTGCTCCTATTATATGTAAATAATATCTCAATTCCTGCCACTCGCTCCCTTCATCCCTCCCCTGGCTTGGGCTACCATGGCTTCTTTAATATTTGTCTCATATTCCCATCTTAAGTTCTTTTTGCACTCATGCTGTCTGTCTGAAATGTACTTCACAGTTTGTGGTTCCCAACTTCATTCTGGTCTCTATTCAAATATCCCCAATGCAAAGATTTCTGACCCCTCAAAGCACCCCAAGTCCCTCTTTATCCTGTTTTAGCTTATTTTCCTCTCATTTGTTTTAACCTTTACTACGTTACTATGGGTATTTCTTTGGCAATTATAACTTCTAACATAGTCTGGGAGATTGACTAAACTCAAGCAATATATTTCAATTCAATGCTGAAGTCTTCAAGCTACATTTAAATTTGAGATTTGGATTTTAGAGAAATAACTGATTTCTGAATGATGTCAGTCTAGAGCTTCTTCTAAGTCTACGGCACTCACTCATGCTTCTCCGTCACGTAGGAGTCATGATTTGTCTAGAGTACTGTTATTTGTGTACTTCCCTGTTTCTCCACTAGCTAAGAATAAGCACAATGGGAACATGAGACATGTCTGGTTCAATTTTATTCCCCATAAGAGTTCTTTGGACATAGACACTGCTGAATGGCCTCTCACCAATAAGGAAACCAAAGATGTTCACTAGTATGTGTCATCAAAACTTGCTTTTTGGTCATTTCTAATTATTGAGAAAAGGAAAGAAATCTGATAACAAGTAGTGCAAACACTATAACTTAAGGTATGTGTCTGGTGAATTCTACATTCATAAAACATCAGGGATTACTCCAAGTGGTGTTCTCTTCTTTATGCTGGCTTTGTAGCTTGTTGGTACAATACTTACCATATTCCTGAGATAAACTGCATACAGCCCAACACCATGTCCCCCCAACTTGACCTTGAATCAGGGCTACTCATAAATCCCCTCCATTTTAACTAAATTGTACTCTGTTTCAGAAAAGGAGGGGGTACATAAAGGAAGGAGTCTTTAAGGGGCTTTTGCTTTCATTTTAATAAGAAATGCAGTTTTTAGGGGCGCCTGGGTGGCACAGTGGTTAAGCATCTGCCTTTGGCTCAGGGCATGATCCCGGCATTATGGGATCAAGCCCCACATCAGGCTCTTCCGCTATGAGCCTGCTTCTTCCTCTCCCTCCCCCTGCTTGTGTTCCCTCTCTTGCTGGCTGTCTCTATCTCTGTCGAATAAATAAATAAAATCTAAAAAAAAAAAACCGCAGTTTTTAGTTGCAAAATCATCCTAGTGAACGAAAAGGCCTAAACACCATGCCTCTCTCTCAGAGTATGAAATAACAATTTAATTTTCAATAAATCTATCTTCTTGTGGGAGAGTAAACTAATAAAAACTATGTTTTTATTTTTCAAGAAGAATTTCTATGCTTCTGAAAACTTGGTCCTGTGGTGGGATATAGCAGGTACCACAAAAAAATGATTACAGAGTATCTGTATTAGTTAAGGAAAGAAATCATAACGTAATTATTTAGTGCCCTCTATTGAACATGTTCAGATATACAACCAAAAAGGAAAACACCACCAAAATTTATTAGAGATAGTATAACAGAAAGTCATTTACTAATGCATTCACAAAAACTGGCTAACTGCCTTAAATCGTTTTTACAATAAAGTGGCATATAACTGTGAATGATGAATAGTGGTGACTATTGATACATGTTCTTAAATTAAAAAGCATGAAATTGAAGTGTATTTTTACATTTGAATGCTATGTCTTTTATATTCACTACACATATGACTAAAGCAAAAGTAGAGTCATACCAATCTTGGGAGTGCCATGCCAGTGACGGAACACACAAGTTTGACTGTTTGTCCGTAGTGGATGTAGCCATCACGAACTGTGAATTCTTCTCCTTCTGATTCATCATCATCCACTAGAGTGGAATGAAAAAAGAGATCGAATTATTATCTTGTGGAATTCATTAATCTACTTAGGAAAACAACAAAACTTAATATAGCTGTATGTCTTATTATCAAAGAATTTAACAATTTGACACTAAAAACATCAAATACACATTTTTGTACTCACAGAGATGAATGTAAAATGCTCCCCACTGCTGAGAACTGGCATGGAAATTACCTCCTTCTACATGCAAGTATCTGGTACTAACTGTCTGGGATCGAAGTCGATTAAACAGAGCCACCTTTGTTCCTGAGGCAATGCATACTGCAAAGAAAAAATAGTTTCTATTTATGTGATTGGGGGGAAGGGACCTGTACTTGGCAAGTTACGATTATTCTTTATTATAACTTAATTAACAGATTCTGCCAACAGAATCTAAAAAAAAAAAAGTCAACGTAACTCTTATTAATAATGTCACACTAAAGATATATGTCCATAAAAATTTTTAAATGAGAGCTACACGGTATGTTTCATGCAATGCTGTTCAGTGAAGGGAAATTATTTTTTAAATAATAAATATCCAACAGCAGAAAATTGATTAAATAAATTATAATATCATTTACCTATTTAAATACTATGTATCTAAATGCACCGATTAAGAAAATATCTCCCTAGGGGCACCCGGGTGGCTCAGTCGTTAAGCGTCTGCCTTCAGCCCAGGGCTTGATCCCAGGGTCCTGGGATGGAGCCCTGCATCGGTCTCCCTGCTCCACTGGGAGCCTGCTTCTTCCTCTCCCACTCCCCCTGCTTGCGTTCCCTCTCTCAGTCAAATGAATAAATGAAATCTTTAAAAAAAAAAAAAAAGAAGAAAGAAAAAGAAAGAAAGAAAGAAAGAAAGAAAGAAAGAAAGAAAGAAAGAAAGAAAAGAAAAGAAAAGAAAAGAAAAGACAAGACAAGACAAGACAATATCTCCCTAGAAGACCACTGAATGGAAAAGCAGACTATAAAACCCTCTGTATACTATGGTTCCATTAGTAGATGGAACTGTAGTTCCATTAGGTGTACACACACAGACACACACACACACACACACACACACACACAACTTAATGTGACTGCACGTGTGTCTCCATGTGCTCACATCCAATCCTATGGAATGTATTCAGAGAGAGGAGTCTAGGAGAATGTTTACCAAAGTTGATGCCAACTGCCTTTGTGATTTTAGAGATTTTGATTTTTTCTAAACACCCTGAAGTATAGTGGTGCATGAAATTTCTTGGAAAAAAAACAAAACAAAACATGTCTATGTGAGCAGGAAAATATTCTGAAAGTGAAATATGTTCTTTGCCAACAAGAAACTTATGATCAACAGAAAAACAAAGTTAGAGGTTAGGTAAAATCCTGTAATTTGAATTAGAAATAATCTGAATACATGACATTAGCAAGAATACTATCACTATGAAGTAAGCTTTGTTCTCTAGCAATAACAAAAACCCCCAAAGAACAACGAATTTAAATCTGACCAAGCTTCTAAATTAAACCTCAGCAAACTTTACAGACAGGTTCCTCTGAGTCCTGTTTCCAAGTAGGCCTCTTCCTTGGGCCCAGTAATTGGCCTGCGTACCCCAGTTATTCCCAAGAACCCCGCTAAGTCATCCTCTTCCCCTTGATATCTGATCAAGTTCCCCATCTCCCACCCTGCATATCTGATCACCTAGGCCAGCCTTTAGCAAAAAGCCTCTCAAGCTGGCTCCTCTAGAACCCCCTACCCTTCATGTTTCCTTAGTAATTTTCTACCCACTGACCATCCCCTCACTCTGCTCCTTAATTATAAATCCTCACTTGTCCTTGATGTATTTGGAATTGAGTTCAGTTCTACACTGAGGCCTCTTCTCCCTGTGATAGTACTGAACAAAATCCATCTTTACACCTTTAACTAGTGTCTGGGCTCTAGTGTTTCTCTTTGACACTACCAATTTACAAAATACGTTAAACTACACCAAGGAAGTGAAATGAACAAAATCCAGTATGTGGAAATCTCTGAGGGCCAATGACTCAGTCTCCTGAATAAACACATTACAAGAAGGGAGGGAGGGAGGGGGAGAGAGAGAGAGAAAGAGGGAATCCAAGATTAAAAATACTCAAGGATGGGTCAACACAATATGTATTATAATATCTGGTGGAGATTCAAAATTTGAATTGTGATTCAAACAAAATACTTAAAAAATGACATTTTAGACGATTTTATATTTGATCAACTGACTAGATATTTGATGAGATGAAGAAATTATTTCTTTTTTTATTTTAAAGATTTTATCTTATTTTTTTTTTAAAGATTTTTTATTTATTTATTTGACAGAGATAGACAGCCAGCGAGAGAGGGAGCACAAGCAGGGGGAACGGGAGGGGAAGAAGCAGGCTCCCAGCGGAGGAGCCCGATGTGGGACTCGATCCCGGAACGCAGGGATCACGCCCTGAGCCGAAGGCAGACGCTTAACGACTGAGCCACCCAGGCGTCCCAAAGATTTTATTTATTTATTTCACAGAGAGAGAGAAAGACAGCACAAGCAGGTGGAGGGCAGGCAGAGGGAAAGGGGGAGAAGCAGACTCCCTGCTGAGCAGAGAGCCTGCTGTGGGGCTCAATCCCAGAACCCTGGGATCATGACCTGAGTGAAAGATAGACGCTTAACTGACTGAGCCACCCAGGCGCCCCAAGATGAAGAAATTATTTCTTTTTATAGTTGTTTTATAATATACTTGTTTTTATGTGATCATGGTATTATAATTATATTAAAAAAATAAGAGCCCCTCTCTTTCAGAGACACATATTTGCAGATGATAGGTCTTGGATTTGCATAAAATTAAAATGAGGCAGAGGAAAGCGGGGTGGGAGATGGGTACAGATGAAATAAAACTGGCCTGCAGTTAGGATCATTGTTGAAGTTAGACGAACACAAGAGGTTTCATGTAATTATGCAACTGTCTGTATGTTTGAAAATTTCTATAATATAAAGCAAATGATTATAGTAATAATTACTGAGAGAACTAAAACCAACCAATACATAAAAACCCAGTAAGTTCATAATAAAACAAAACGAAACAAAACAAAAGCAATCAAACTAAACACAACACCTAAAACCACACTCGGCACTTCCAAAGAATACTATTGTTATTCTGCAAATTAGTAAACAAGCATTTATCCTGCCTTTCCTCTGCAGATTATTTTTGAAACAAATTGCTAACAAATTAAGTTAAGAGTAAAAGAATCAGAAAAAGCCCTTCATAAAATACTGGATTTAAGCAGTCACCATCAATGGTTAAGGTTGCTGAGGAACTCTGTGACGGATGGATGAGGCTAACAAAAAGCTCAACTTACTATAAACAATCTTAACAGGACAAAAGCGGGATGATCAGATATCATAGGATTTCTGATTTGAAGGAAACGGACATATAGAGGACCAGCTAATTCTAAAGTAGGTCTTTAAGTCTAACCACCAGTTTATGGAAAATATGATCAACAGAGGACATGTAACAAGCCAGATTCAGAATATGGAAATTCCAAAGGAAAAATGACCCAGTTTCTTCAACAAATGAGATGGAAGAAATAAAAGGCTGGAGGGGGAGAGAATACACTATTACAGATTAAAATGTATGGACCTTATTTGGATCCAAGTTTGAACAGGCCAACTGCTAAGAAAAAACCCCACAAAAACACAACTGTAATAAATCTGCACATGGACTGGTTTTTAGATGGCATCAAAGAACTACGGCCAACTTTTTAAGGCTCACTGATGTTTCAAAAGAAAGCTGTTAAGAATCACTACTGCAGAAATGGTGGTTGACAGAACAGGATATCTGAGATTTCCGTTAAAATATTCCAGGTGTCAAGAGAAGGAAGAGGCCATGGAAATAATGAAAGAGAAGTGGCAAAAGCTGTTGAGGCCAGGTGCATGGTCACCTTATGTAAAAGGGAGAAAGTAGTGTAAGTCTGAAAGTTTTCATCATAAAGGGTTAAAATTTAAAAAAGAAAATGGGGTGTAGGGGTTGAAATGCATAATTTAATCAGACAGCATTTTTCTCTGGTAGTCTAAAAATCTGCTCCTAAGACAGGAGTCTTTGCCAGAGCAACCATGTTAAAAATTTTGTTTAGGTTTTCAGGATGGCCTTCCAAAGCCCGTTTGAGAATAGCATCTCCCAGAAGCTTCTGACATTCTTGGTGGATCAATTCTCCACGGAATGAGAACAAGAACATTTAGCATCACTAGCCCAACACACCCAATGCCACCAACAATCATTCCCTGACAGCAAAAGGAAAAAAACTCCCATTTTTCCATAGGTCTCGGGGGAGCAATGAAGAACCCAATCTGGTTGGGAACCATTTGCCTAGACCAAGTCTTGTTCATTTCAATTAAAAAAAAAAAAGCCCATAAAGTGGCAATAATAAACGAGTATGACAGTTTCAAATAAAATGAGGGCCACGAAAACATTAGTAAAAAATGAACTTGCTATAAAATAGCAATTTTTAATAAAAAAAAACCCAAAACACCTGAATCTGTCTTATTAATTTATGACGGGAATTGGTGGTAAAAAAGAAAACTGAAGCATACATACAGTCAGCATTTTTCAATGACTGCTTCTTTTTGGAAGGTTTGGAAATGACTTTTATCCGCTTGCTGAGGAACACACCAATGTCATCGCTGTTGCCGTAGAACATCTTTACAGACAACATGAAGTGCTTTCTCTTGTCTGAATCTGATATGTACAATGTTTTGGCTGTGCAATAGTTCTGTGAAAGAAAAGGAAAGTTTCAATAGCACCAAAACCTTGTTGGTTATGTACTTACAGCTCAGTATGGCCATGGTTAAGTTTTCAATGAATGAATTCAATGAATAACTGATAAAACCAACTGTAACAATTACTGAAAGACAAAGTATAGTCATCTTTATCAAGTCTATAAAATACCAACATTGTGATGCATTTTACCCTAAGATTGTTTTAAAACACAATTTTTTCCTATTTTATATAGCTCTATACCCACATCACAGAATTACCGATGGTACAGCAGTATTTAAAATAGAATTTTAGGGGTGCCTGGGTGGCACAGTCATTAAGCGTCTGCCTTTGACTCAGGGCGTGATCCCAGCATTCTGAGATCGAGCCCCATATCAGGCTTCTCCGCTAGGAGCCTGCTTCTTCCTCTCCCACTCCCCCTGCTTGTGTTCCCTCTCTTGCTGGCTGTCTCTCTCTGTCAAATAAATAAAAAAAATCTTAAAAAAAATAAATAAAAATAAAATAAAATAGAATTTTACAGTTAAAATAGTCCATGACTTGGGGCGCCTGCGTGGCACAGCGGTTAAGTGTCTGCCTTCGGCTCAGGGCGTGATCCTGGCATTATGGGATCGAGCCCCACATCAGGCTCCCCCGCTAGGAGCCTGCTTCTTCCTCTCCCACTCCCCCCTGCTTGTGTTCCCTCTCTCGCTGGCTGTCTCTATCTCTGTCGAATAAATAAATAAAATCTTAAAAAAAAAAATAGTCCATGACTGTATTTCTGCAAACGAAACATATAAATAAGGATATCAGAATTCAACAGAATTATGTAAGAGATTTTAGCAGTGGTCCTTTTGAAAATAGTGCATACAGTGTTTTTCTTTACGTAGCTGAACACTAGAGCAACCAACTACAAGTCTGACGAAAAAAATGTTAGGCTAACTGAATAATTATACAATATTTTGTGCCAGAAAGGGGTATGAGCATACTTTAAAGAATTCTTTATAAAAAAATGGTTGACTTTGCCCAATGGGATAATTCATATTACATCATCCGAAGAACTGGCCTGAAGGGTGCTTGGCTGGCTCAGTCGGTGAAGCATGCAACTCCTGATCTCAGAGTCATGAGTTCAAGCCCCACACTGGGCCAGTGCTTACTCAAAATAAGAGCTGGATTGAAAGGTAACGGAGAAAATTGATGCAGCAAGTTATTATGCCAGTTTACCAGAGAATAAATTCTGATAACTGAAAAGATAGAATTAGAGAGTTATAGCACTGGCAAAACAGCAAAAACATTCTCAATGCTACTATCTCAAATACATGTGACAATTCTAAAACATTTCCTAGTCCCCTGATCCCTATGAATTAGGCAAGGAACTAAATTATTGATCTCTTTTTCCAGATTGGGTAAATGATGCTAAAACACAGCTTAAGTATTTAAAATATCTGAATTATATTTTTTAAAGGATCAATGCTCTACCTTGAAATTAGGCTAAACAAGTTTCTTTGACAACCTCTGTTGTGTGTTTCTTTTAAAAATCAGGAAAAATGCCACTCATTTACGAAATAGCTAATGTATTCTAGGTTTTAAATTTTTTAAATTGTAATCTTGGGCAATTTTAGTAGCAGAACAAAAATAATGCCGCAGTTTATTTCATTTCTCAATAGCAAAGTTATGTAAGAAAATGTAGTTGCCATGTGAATATTTTACACTCAAAAGTTTTCATAAACTCAGAAGTGTGGTAAAAGCTTTGAGAAGCTTTGTTCTGCAGAAGACAAAATTAAGATAAAGTTAATAATAGTAAAAAGAAAAAAACAACAGTACTTCGCACTCATGCAGCTCCTTCTAGTCAAGGATCTCCAAGTGCTCAGAGATGCTGTGGCAGCACCCACAGGTCTGCCAAACAACGAAAAGCACTGAAGGTCAGATTAAGCCTCAACTATGGGATTGTTCCGCATCATAAAAGACAAAGTCTAGGAAAATGGGTATCAACATACTAAAACAGACAGTTACAGGGAACAAAAGTGAAATGTGTATCTAAGTGAAGATAAGTAAATTCTCATGGGAAAAAGACTTTCACACAAAGGGTTTTATTTTGTTTGGAAAAAGCAAATACATATATATCCCTTTGAAAAAAAAGGAAAACATATCTCTATTTCTTTCCAAAAGTGAGTAGTCTGAATCCACAAAAAACTAATCGTACCTGGGATAACTTTACTAGAACCATTATTTTTTTAAAAAAAACTGTAAGACCACTGACCACAAACTACTCAAATCCCATTAAAAAAAAAAAAAAGGAAAAAGTACTCAGAAAAAGTATTACGGCTTTAAGAAAATAAAGTAAATGAAGTTTAAAGTTACATTCATCATACTAAAAGGCTAGATTAGCTAACAAAATTCTAGAATAGAAAATGGCATAAAATAAACCTTTCTATATAAATAATAAACAATTTAACTTAAGAACAACTCTCTGAAGACAAGATCTTCAGGCCATAGTAAAAACATCTGCCCTGAAACGAGAAATACCAGACATAATATTGCAAAAATACTGTAGAAATATCTGAATTATACAAATAGTGCTAGCAAGAGAGGTGTAGGGGATGTAATTTTTGAAAATAAGAAAAACACAAGTGGGCTAAGTAGGGATTAATTCATGTTGTATAGCTTACCTAGTTCCAACTATGTAAGATATAAAATTGAGGAAATGAGTATTTAACAAATTTAAAACATCATTAAGTGAAATCTCAGATCCAAAATATTATCAACAGAGAGTCAAATGTCATGACCATATTAAGTGCTACATATATTAGAACTTTACTGTAATGAATATTAAGTACAAATAGACAATAGTGCAAAACAAATATCCCTTCTTTTTGAATAATGTCTAACTGAACCAATGAGCAGACTATTGAACGAAAAGAGTATTACCTTCAATGAATGGAGGTGAAGTGAGACAGGCAAGCGCAAAGGGCCTCTCTCTGAAGCTCAGTGTCACACTGCTCAGGCCATCTTTGCCCATCTGGGCCCACACCTACCACATTTTTACACTTTTAGGCTCCAAGCACATATGATGTTCCTTCCACCTGGAATGCCTTCTGCTGACTCTCAACAAGTCTTACTTTATATAAAGTAAGACTTCTCTAATAGCATTTTTCATTAAAACTAATATTAACAAGTAAATTTGGCTTATAGACATTATACTACCCCATTAGCAGATGCTTTAAATACTAGTTAACGCTCAAGCTTTCAGGTATTCTTTTCATCTTGTATGAATTCTTAGGGTTTGGGAAAAGAATATAATGGTATAAGTTGAAGAAAGATATACTAAGCCATGATGCTGGGAAAGGCAAGTGGGGATGCTATTTGTTTGGTATTACTTCCCTTAAAATGCTAGAAGCTGGAATTGGTTAAAGCAGGCAATGAAATTCAGTTAACAAGTTATACACACTGGTACCTACAATCCCTGGCTTCTCACCACCTACCTAAGTAGTCATTCCATAGTACCAAGTGTCTAAATGTACAGCTTGGAGACCGATAACTGAGACTTTCTACAGAACAGGAAAATAGTGAGACAAGCTAAGGCCTATCAGATCAGCCTACCACTTAAATATATCCTTTACTTAGGCTCAAGGGTCATAATTTAGAAATATTTCTTACTGCTCTATTTTCTTTTAAAATGAAACCACGTTTATTGTAATAAGTTTTACTGCAAACCTAATTAAAAAATACATAGTTGACAAGCCTTACTGATACAAACTATAAAGACAGAAATGTCATAAAAATATTTGAAGAAAGCTGTTATTAAGGCTTCTTGGTACACATTCTGCATATTATCTGTAAAATGACTAAAACTGAATTGGAGTGTACAAATCTAGCTCATCACCTTCAGTGTTAACTGCCAGTCCCCATCTCTACTGCCAACTGCAACATAGCAAACACTAAGTAAGTTATTCACTGAAGATTCAAATAGCTTTTTATGTGCTCGTTGAGAATCATTTTTCAAATTTAAATACCAAGGGAAAACAAAATAACAGTTAAATGCTAAGTCAATAAAAACTACTTTTGAATACTAAAGGTATAGACTGAAATGATTACTTTCTAATTTCATAAAATACAATAAGTAAAACTAATACATAAAATCCATTCCCTAACAAATTAAAGAAAATCCCTAAAAGTCTGAGTACAAAGCTAATTGTGGCTGTTCTTGTCTACTGCGGTTTTGCTGCACACAGAAGCTAAAGTAAAGCATTTACGATCTTTATAACCCAGGTAAATACTTCTAAGAATTAATCACTTTGCTTCTCGTATAAGACTAAGATTAAGAGAGAGTAAAATATTATTGAACTATGTATTTTCACTGTTTATTGAGTATCATGCCCCCCTGTCAGTCACATGACAGATTAGCCTCCTAAATTTATTACTGGCTTCCAATGGAAACCTGACTCGCAGCCTGCTAAAACTGCCCCCAAGCTGAGGAAGCTTACTATATGCCACCTTTAGATGTCCACAGCTCATGACTATTTGAAAAGTTTATCTCTGGTGGGTGGGGTTGTGTGTACCTGTGTGGGTGTGGGTGTGTGTGTGGGTTGTTCAGAAAATTGTTACCAAAAGCCATAAAGGAAAAAAAAATCATCACCACAAAAGCAAATACAGAAACTACATGCTGGTACTATGGTGCCCTTTAGGAGAACCAACACGGTTTTAATTTACCTTTCCTTCCAAGTTCAGCTGCTGCATTTCTTGGTCACTATTTCCTATTCCAATAAACGCACATGGTTGAGACTCTTGTTCAGAACAACCATCCCGTTCCATTTGTTCTTTTTTTTTCTTCCATCCACTGCCCATAAGATACACGCAAGGAGGAGGGCAAAAAAACCTGAAACAATAGTGGAAACACACACACATATACATATAAAATACAAAAACAAACAATGCAATTAGATTCAAGTTAGCATTTCTTTTCTTCGAACATATGAATACAAAATTATACTGAAGTGAGTTAAGTAATCATCTAATGAAACATTTTGGCGAAGCCGTCTGTAATGCAAATAGTCATGTCCAGAGCACAGAAATCTAGGCTTCCACAAAGACTACATTTGTTCAGGGCAGGTTTGTCTATACTAGAATTATGCATTCAATTACATCAGATACTTTTTAGAGCAGGGAGTATTCCTTTAATTTTCACGGAGCCCAGAATTCTGAACTATTGGAATTCAGTAAATCCAAGAAAGTCTAAAAGGTTATAGCAGAAGAATCTGCAATTATTAATTAAAATCTACTTAAAATGACATATTATTAATTGATGACGTTGTTATGGCTACTACACTTAATTTTATTTGGTAATTAACCTGGAAAAAAGAATTAGAGCAATATCCAAAGTAGAAACTTTCAAAATATTAACAAAAGTAGAAGAATTACAAGCAAAATGGACAACTGGATGCCTGTGTTTTATGTATCTTACACCCTGAACACCTGGTGCAACTGGATGACTGAAATAACAACACACTGCACCCTTTCACCCTGCAGATTACCAACGGATTTGTTTCGCTAGCTGCCAAAAACCTGCCTTCAAAAAGTCTTCCCACCTAGAATAACTTCCTTATATGATTGACCCTTGAACACTGTAGGGGTTAGGGGTGCCAACACCATATGTAATCAAAAACTCCATGGCTAATTTCTGACTCCCCCAGAAGTTTACTAATAGCCTACTGTTGGCCAGGAAGCCTTACCATTAACATCAACAGTCAACACATATTTTGTATATTATATGTATTATATACTGTATTCTTACAATAAAGCTAGACAAAAGAAAATATTACTAAGAAAATCGTAAGAAAAAAATTTGTAATACTATACTGTATCAACTGAAAAAGATCTGCACATAAGCAGAGCTTGCAGATTGAACCCATGTCATGCAAGAGTCAACTGCTATCTCCTCTCTAGCAATTAAGAAATGTCAGTTTCAAAGCCTAGCTCAAGCCCCATTATTTTACAGTTCCGACCATCGGTCCAGTCTTTATGGAGGGCATAATTTGCTTTTGCTCAATTATACACACTGGCTTATGCATACTTCAAAACATTTACACCATGTCTCATCAAGGGGCCTGAAAACTCAAATATCTTCTCAAATAGTAGCTAAGTAAACTCAAATAGTAGCCAGGTAAGTAATTTAGCGGGTGAACCAGGTGTACAATAAATAAGTTGGAATATCATTTAATTAAAGAAGTAGGTTTCCTCCTTTCTTTCTTGAAACACACAGCCCTCATGGTAATTCCCACTTTTTGTATAGTTATTGAGTAAAGGAAAATTCTTCTTAATTAAGCCCACTTAAGTAAAAGAACTTAAATGCAATGACAATCAGCCATTGGTGTGGGACTCTGATGATAATAAGGCACAACAGAAAACAGCAAGCCTGTGAGTACATACCCTCTCAATCTCTTTGCTAAACTACCTGCATGTGGGCCTAGTGTTGGTTACAATTGTTCAACAGATGCTTGAAATCAAATTTTAGATGAAATTGTTCAACAGATGCTTGAAATCAAATTTTAGATGAAATTCCTAATTTTAAAATTTAGCAACTAATTTATGCTTTTTAAAACTCTGTAGGCCAACAGCATGCAGACTTAAGAAACAACAACAAAACATGTGTACACGTTCCTACTTGTGCGTATGTAACACACTGACACCAGGCTGGATTTGGCGTAGCCCTTCCTAAAGGTAGTTAGTATCTACTTCTTGTTTGCTTCCCCTCTTAGCACCCACTACAGTATTGACTGAATTGAATCAAAATTATGTAACATCTACTTTTTGCTCCTTTAAAGACTACTTGAGGAGCAATTTATATTAATTTATAAGAAGTGAACTGGGTTTATGTAATAGTCATTAATTCACCAAATTATGACACCCCTAGTCTGTACCCCTAGTGTACCAGGCACTGGGAATATAGTAGGGTGAAAAAAAAAAAAAAGATGACGACAAAAATCCCTGTCTTGATGGAATTCACACTCTAATAGGAGTGACAGGCAATTAAAAAAACCTCATAAATGAGTAAAATGATTTATATATTCTGTTAGCTAGTGATAAATACTGAGGGAAAAAATAAAGCAGATAAGGGGTACTTAAAATGTAGAAGACCTAGGTGGCCAGGGAAAGCTTCCTTAAAAAGGTGACCCTGAGTCATACCCTCAAGCCATGGGTAGCTGGGGTAGGAGCATTTCAGCTGAGGGAAGAGCAAGTGGAAAGGCTCTGAAGTAGGAAGGCCTAAAATGGACTGTGTCCAAACACAGCCCAGTGTGGCTGGACTTGAGAATAGAAGATAAAGCCTAGATAATGGGAAAGAGACCAAGAAGGCCCTGGGGGTCAAGCTGAGTAAGGAGGGATGCCTCTGGAGTCCTCTCATATTTATTTAAACCAATAAAAAGGAAGCAGAGCAGCTTTCATGCCTGCATACTCTCACTGTGGCCACGGACACAGAGGTCACAGCCGAGGTAGTGGGCTCAGCTCCAGGTCACTCCAAGTTTGGAGGGATGCCTGGATTAGCCGGGCAAGTTCTGGAGTTGGCTCAATTCAAGTCCACACCAGGGATCTTTCTGGCCTCAAACGTTGGGAGTCACCCAATGCTTACCATGGCACAGACTCAAATACCTAGCTGGCACACTCTAGGGAGGTTGAGAAGGCATCAGTTTTGGAAACTTGTCTATTAGTATTTTCTATTCAACACTGATATTAAGATTCCTTAGTAAACTGGTATACCAGCTATAAAATTAGGTTGGCAAGCAATTCTTTATCACTTAAAACTTGAGCAAGATTCTATATTGAAAGTGCTTTCCAATCACGTAATAAATAAGAAAAATGAAGAAGACTTCACAAATGCCTCGGAACTATGCTTTTTTTTAATCAGCTCTACAACAATTCAAAAAAGCCATGATGTAAGAAAACAGCAAATCCAATACAATCTAAACATCAAGACTATTTCTAAATAATGTGTTGATGAAATCCTATTTTTAAACAGCCGAATATTGCCACCCCCAAGTAAATAGCTAATGAGTCACGTTTGCATTTCCACAGACTTCAGTAGTAACACCATCAAATAGAAGATAAGCATACATACAACAAACGGACACAGACAAAAGAAAGGAAATTAAAGGGGGTGAGAAAAAAAAAAAGGCCACATAATTAACAGAAGAAAAATTAAAATACACCTTATAATGCTATGTGAAATTAATGATTCTTTGAATTTGGGCAGTTGGTCAATATGTACCAAACACACAGCGAAAGGTTTGACCAACAAGTGGCCAGCTCGCAGAGTATAACAGCTGCTATAAAAGAATATGCTATGAAACAATGTGCCTAGATTTTCTAGTATTTCCTCCGGCTCTAACTAGCAACTAGGACAAACAATGCTTTTTTTCTGCCACTTGGTGGCAATATGCACACATTTACAATGTTATTCATTTCCTAGTTTAAACAATCAGTCTTTATTTTCAGAGAATGATTCAACAACTTTTTCCTCAAACTCTGAGACGAGGTCTGGAAAATACCTTACAGATTTCAAAGAAGCCTTTTTATTCAGCCCAATATACAAAATAGGTTAGGTTACACAAAATCCAAACATCATTTACGTTATCTGACCTTTGCAGAATCATTATCCTTTGATGATTATTCAATCCAAAAGTACCAAAATAGAAACTTGTTTGCACACCACAGTTACCTCAACTCACACACATTCTCAGTATGACTTCAGGAGCATCACTTCGTTGTCCCCATGGCTTTACTGCTGCCTCAACACTATCTCTACCACCTTCACTACTGCTTAATGACTTCCGGTGACACAAAGTTGAAAGAATACTAATACGTCAAATGTAGTTTCCCCGTCTTTAATGAAAATTTTCCTCCAGACAAAATAATCTTTTTAAAAGTCTGTTTTTTTTTAAACCTAGAGTAGCCTTCTTTAATGAAAAAGTAAAACTAATCACTAACATCAGTGGGATAACAGACGTCCAAAAAAATAAATATTCATTATGAGGCCCGAAAGTTAATACCAAGGACGATTTAAAACTTTAGGATAAATTTTCCTGACCTAATATTTCTAGCATCAGTCTCTGGAGTTATTTTATATGCCAAGAAGACTGTGGTCATGTCCCCAGGTTACCTTGTGCCTAATGCCTTAGTAGCTCTTCAGAAAGGCCTGAATCTGGATCAACAAGAAAGAAGGCAGATCTTACTCTTTACACCGTGTACGCCACCAGTGAGTAAAGGCCAGACACTACCCAGGAGGCTGGACCTCACAAGCAGTCCCTTACTACTAATCCTTTTTAAAAATCAAGTAATTTTTAATAGGTTTCCACCTTTGTATGTAAAACGAATACGTCTACTCTGAAAATTTAATAATACAAATATATAAAAAATACAGGAAAGCAGTTACTCTGGCCTTTTCGTCATTTCTTCAGTCTTTGGGAGCTAGAAGCTTAGATTCTTCAAGTTCTCCTTTATCTGGTGTTTTAGACAGGCCAGGCCGCACCCAAATAGAGAAGAACTGAAAACGATGGCAATCACAACAAAGGATAACCTTTAAATCACCGATTTGAGAAGCCACTATAGACTTGTCCTCATTTATTTTCAATAGTGACTAACAAACAGGAACCTTATTTATTTGGATTTAGGCATAACTGTTTAAGAGGCTGTTCTTCCTTTCTGCTTTCCCCGCAGGGCTTCAGTTATCCAGTATTAAATGACACAGTGATTTCCAAAATTCCCAGTAAAGATCCTTTTCCTGGCACCTAATTTCCTAACCAAAATAAAGAAAAAATGAATTAATGAATGAATCCAGATGTACCAAAATGCACCTTCAAAAATCCAGAGAAAGAACAGCATCGCTGTTATAAACACACATCCATTCCTATTTCCATCACATGCAGCCCAGGCTCACTCAGCTGATGTTAAAGGAACGATCCGAGGCAAAGTTCACAAACTTTGTGTTCTTCAGGCATCTTTACCTCCTCTAGCTTCAAGCCTTACTGTATGTGATCAACACTGAGACACAAAATGGAAAGCTTAGGGCAATAAAAAGAATATGAAATTTGGAGTTAACAGTCCCAGTAGTTCTATTCTTGGCTCCATCAATTCCTAAACTAAGATGAACCTGGGCATATTTAAAGTTTCTGATCTTTAGTTTCCTCACAGAATGGGGATTAAAACATACTGACTTTACAAATTGTTCTGAGGATTAAAATTTCAAAATATCTGTTAGCATTTCCAGTCTGGCCCATGATTGGAGCCAAATAAAGGGCAAGTGTTTCTTCTTCAAGTTTATTATGAAGTGCAAGACTGGACTGTTAGACTCATCAAATATTGAGGGTGTTTACTTGCTCTGTTTCTTCAACAATCTACTCTGCACATACATTCAATTTCATATTAAAAAAAAAACCAGAATATCCAATATTGACTTCATAAAAAAAAGGAGCCACTATCTTGACTCTATGTCCCAAACTGTAGATACCAACTTCTTCTAATATTTAATTCTAAATCAGATGGCTAAGGCTTATTAGTAAATTAAGATAAAATAATCAGAAGTTTAGTAAGCTTCAGTAATAAGAAAGAACCCTTTGGCAGTATGAACCCTAAATATTGCTTGCACTTGCTCATCCTATTTGAGGATAAAGTTATTAATTAAACAGCTTCACCATCATCTCAGCTTGGATTGGGAGGACTTTAAAGAGACCTCTTAACTTTCTTTCAGCATAGAAAATAATCACATAGTTACATTTCGTTCCTTTTACACAGTACTCTAAGTTTTCCTTTATCTCATAAACTCCAAAACACCAGTCATCCCTTTCAACCCAACACCCAAACCTGAATTCCTTCTCTCACTTCAGTTTGGTGCCTTTCTGGCCAATCCAAAAAATCTTTCATCTTTCCCCCACAAGCAGCCTTTGTCCACAAAATGCTTATTGCAGTCTCAAAGGAGTCCCAGGGACAAGAAAATTCCAGCAACCAAATGAAAAAAACAGCGAAAGTCCATAATTATACACCCCAAATGCTGAGTCGTAAGATACTGAAGCAAATACTAAATATGAAGATCACTTTGCTATAGTTTAATTCTGCGAATCTGACTTCTAGTTATTTCTGTAGTGTCTACATTCTCAGTACAAACTGAGTACCAACTCGGTGTTGCTATTTTTCTTAACCTGAACAGGCACAGGGTCAAGGTGGAGAGGACTGGAAGCTCTTTCCTTTATAATCACTCCATGGTTCAATCCAGGGGTTTATTTAACCTTCTCCTTTTCAAAAGTACCTGGGGGGGGGGTATCACAAGTTTATGAAACTACATTTTCCACCAAAAGGAGAGCTATTTTTTGAACGAGCTAATGCACCACAGAAACACTTAGGAATATCATGTAGGCCGCCCTCCAACCCAGCAAATTATGGATTATTTCATTTCATGACATCAGAGATCTAGCCAGATGATCTTTACTAAATATGTCACAATTCACTTTATTTCTCCCCTTCTCAAGAGACAAATCCCCTACTTTTCATTTTGTACTTGCAAACTAACTCAATAATAGAAACCACTCTCTAACTTGCATATCAATACATCACTTGCAAATTCATGTGATAACTACAATTAACTACCCATCAAAAAAACAATAACCTTACCTTTTTTCATTTCCATATGACTTCTGTGCAACTTTTGCATGAAGAATAAGTACAGTTTGATCCCCTCGCTCTTTTAAGTAATTTCGCATAGCTTCCCTAAAATAAAATATAAATATTACTATTACAGGGGTGAGATTTAGAATATTACTATGCTCTGTGATGAAAAGAATGATTAAAATATTTTTTAAATAAGCAAATATAAAAACGAAAACAAAAAAGCAAAACAAATCCAATAACTAAATTTAAAGAATATTATAAAATGGGGCAATAAATACTGTTCATCTTCAACTCTATATTTTATTCTTTAAGAGAAGAAACTATCCCTCATTCCTGGAATTTATGATGTAACTGAATTAAATCATAATTACAACTTCTATACAATAACTAGAATCATTATATACATTGGTTATTTTGCTTTCAACTGTCTGTAAACTTAATGACATGTAACACTTTTTATTTAATAATCTAATTCCCCACCACCACCAGTGCCATTCCCCCAGCTATTAGAATCAGTATTTTCGAATGAATACAAAGCTGTAACAAATCATTAGGTCACCCAAACTTATTACGTATTATTACTACATGTTCTTAAAATAACAGCCTTACATAAAGACTATGAAAAGGCTATCCATTATACACAAACACACAATTACCCTGAAGGATGTTACCGAAGACATAACAAAATTTAATAAAGGTTAATTCAAATTAGTAAAAACCTAAATTAAATTTTGGAAAAAAACCTGTTAATTCTTTCAAGTACAAACAACTTCAACTGCCTATTATGCATAAGCTTCATAAAAAGTCCATTGCCTGAAATATATTTATTCTCCCAATTATTTTGCTAAGCAATACGAGAATATACAGTCTACACAGCTCAAACAGTTCTCAATCTGCAGAATCCCTATTCTTGAGATGTTTTACGCATTATGGGATTAAAGCAAAAACAATCAAAAGCGCTTTTAATGCATTAAATGCTATTTTATTTATATTGTAAATAAAACACAAATGTATAAAGAGGACAGCTATGCAGTAACAGTATGTTATTAAATACAGGGAATTCTAGACTTGCAGCACTGGGAAAGTAAGTGGCTTGAGGAAAATCATTTCACCTCACCCAGTCAGGTAATAATGCAGACCTAACACAGAGTGGTGGTGGGGATTAAATGAGATAATCTACAGGGCAGTATGTGTGGTTACTGACTGAAAACCTGTTAGCTGTGAGGCAGGGCAGGTACCGCTGAGATCCAATAGCTTGAGAATTAATCCCTACTGCTGACAAGGAGCTTAAACGACCAGTGAAGAGAAGAGTTTGGAAAACAAATTGCAATAAAATACATGACTCAGAGGTATGAACAAAAAGCACCACTAAGGGAATATTTGTGTCAAGGAGGGGAGTGGTGATAAAGAACTACAGTTAGCCTTCAACAATGTGGAGGTTAGGGGAGCCAGCACCCTGCACAGCCAGAAATCTGCATACAATTTTCGACTCCCCCCCCCCCTTAACTACTAAAGCCTACTGGGGACTGGAAGCCTTACCGATACCAAAGTTGATTAACACATATTTTGTATATGTATTATACACTGGATTCTTATAATATAGTAAGCTAGAGAAAAGAAAATGTTATTAAAATCATAAGGAAAATCCATTTACAGTACTGTACCGCATTTATCGAAAAAAAAACGCATATAAGTGGACCCATGCAGTTCAAACCCATGTTGTTGTTCAAGGGTTAACTGTATATGCTAGGAAAAGTTTCTTAGAAGAGTTAAATTCAAAAGGAAGAGGAGGAGACTCCAGAAGTGGGAAGAGGAAAGAAGGCATTCCAGTATCTGGGAGTAGTTGTATAAAAATACCAGCGACCCTGCACATTCGGGTACACAGAGATTCAGGCAGACACAACAACAAAACAGCAGCCAATACTTCTCGAGTATTTACTATGTGCCAGGCCCTGAACTAAGCACTTCATATGCATTGCTTCATTTAATCTTCACAAACTAGAAAGGTAAGAAGATTCTCAAAACCCCTTCAAATGTCTTACCCAATGTGTTGCAGTTCATGGCAGTTAGGAACTGAAACAATTCTTTAGGAGTCGAAAGTGAGCTGTGGCAGTGACAAAGAAAGGGGGCACACTGGGTAGAGTCCTGGTGTGAAAGGCCTATCAAACCCCTTGAAAATGTGACATCTATAAACTTACATACTTAGTCTGAAAGTTTAAGTTAATTCAAATATCACTCTATGATAGATGATGATAAAAGTGGTAGCAAGTAATAAAATTTTTAAGAGACCTGAGAAAAAAATTTAAATGTAAATAAATAAATAAAATCCTTCTCTTTGAGAATTGGGAAAAGATAAGCATTTAATTTTATCCGAACCCTGTTATAGAAAAACACTGTGCTGGCAATCTGCATTTTCAATCTAGACAGAAGGCAATGAGAGATCTTAAGGTTTTTTTAAACATTCAATTAATTTCCCTTTTAGTGGTGGAACAGAGAAAAAAATTAGAAAGCACTGAGACAAAACAAACTTGAAAAAAAGGCTGACACACTGAAAAAGAGGTAATAGAAAAAAGTAGGAGGGAAGGTGGAAAGACTTGATAACTATCTTTTGTTCTGGGAGAAGTGGGTGTAGATTAATAGATTCTGTTTGACAAATGTGAATTCTGAAGTGTCCCTGACCCCCAGACTCTAAGTATTCAATAGGGGGTTGGAAATTCCCATCTATAGTTCCAGAGACAGGTCTGGGGAACAAAAGTGGGGTCTGCTGGTATGTAGTTCACACATGAAGCCACCGCAGTGAATGAAATCTCCCAGAAAGAAAGCACAGTGACAGGAGGGTCAAGCAGAAAATGTATAAAAGGTGAAGAACCCATAGGGGTAGAAATGAGACTGTTTAGTAGATGCTATTGAAGGAGATAACCTTGAAAGAGGGTAATAATCAAAAGGTGAGATGCTACAGAGGTCAAGGTCACTTTATTTTTAGCAAGAAGTATAACAGATGCCAGCTAACAGAAAGTCTTACAAATTATTTGTAAAATGAGAAGCCACTGTAACATCTAATGGTAAGAAAAGAGCCATAAATATTTGGCAAGGCCCTCAAAGGAATGGCAAAAGCAGCCGACTATGGACAAGTAAAACAACTAAAGATCAGCATCCAAGAACCAGCTAATGGTGGAATCCATAAATGATGGTGCCAATTCCCACTAGCACTCCAAAGCTGGGAATAGAGAGAGCATATTCTCAAAACTGCTGGGTACTGGGTAAGAGGTACAGCCTGGAAAAGGTAATGATGAAAAGTATTTGAGGTGTTAGTCGACTAATCTCATAGAGTTCAGGGTGGACAAGAAACCAAGAGCAAAGTCAGAAGTCCAGTATCTTGACAAAACTAGTGGAGAAGTCCAGTTCTTGGCATAGAAACTTGAAAAGTTGGTATATACTTGGAAAGAAAAATCTTAAGTAGCAATTTTAAGTATATTTCACCCCACTATAATCTATTTACATCTATAATCTCTATTATATCATTTAGCAATTACTTGGTATGTTTGTCAGATTTCATGTCTTTTTTCTCATCTTTCTAAACAGACGACTAAGTCTTTAAGACACACTATTAGGCGTATTTTAGAACTGGCGAAGAGGTTAAGTACCTTTCTCAAGAGGATACTAAACACCCAGGATTCAAACTTAGGTAGTCCAACTCTCAAGGACAAAATTATACTATCAGATACTTTGCAACAGTTAAACAGAGCTTTGCTGTGCAACATACACACACAAAGGTCTGAATCTTAACTCTTGTCCCTTACCAAGCCTGAGTTTTCTTACCTGTGAAGTTGATGTGTACATATATATTTAAAGTAAGTTAGCTGGACAAACTAACTTCTACCAAGTGTCAGTAAACTCTTCCAATTGTTGTTATTCTCTTAGAAGGGGTAGGGAGTAGGAGGGCAATGCATGGCACTTCCACTCTAGTTTGAGAGCAAACTTGAAAAGGGCCTGGAGGTAAATGATCAGGCATGTCACCTGACTTGCAAGGCGCACTATCTGTGGGCAGAATAGGTAAACCTTACATTTATCCATCTTCCCATTAAAGATATACTTAGAGGCTGTTACATCCTGGTACTGACCATCACGGCAGTTGCTTGTATTGGAAGTAGCTGTGTACGATTATGATTACGACAAAAAATTTCAGATCTCAAGTTGTTTATGGTTGAGTGCAAGATGACAGCTCTAGTTTTCATGCTCTCCCTTCATATTTATAATGTGAATTCTTGAAAAAGCCACAAGAACCTTCAGATAACCATTAATAACAGTTGTCTTGTAACTAATCTGCCAGTTTCTTTCAACAAGGAAAAAAACCCTTTGCTTCCTTAATAGAACATCAAACCCATTAAAATTGTGTTCTCTGGTAATGAAAGCTTGACCATTTCTAGCAGCATTCTTCAGGAGCCATAACAAACAAAGACGATGTACTCTAAAAGAAACACAATTAAATAAGAAAGCCCAAAGAATGAGAGTCCATGTGCCTTTTATCCAAAGAGAGCAGGGTTTCCCCCACAGAATGGGGTTTCGGTTTCAGCACTGTTGACATCCTGGGCAAAGTCATCCTTTGCTACAAGGAGACTGTTCTGTGCACCAAACGGTGTTCAGCAACATCTCTAGCTTCTACCCATTTGAAGCCAGCACCCTTTCTCAAACTGTGACAACCAAAACTGTCTCCAGATACTGGCAAATGTGAGGGCGGTGCAAGGGGGAGGTCACCTGGGTTGAAAACCACTGGTTTAGAGAAAGTCCAAAGTATTTCAATAAGATGGCAAAATCATCCGTTGTCTTTTTAAAAAGAATAAGGGAAACTTTATCATTGGAAAACATAATGTAGGTATTTTAAGAATCTTACTAGTAAAATTACTACTTTGTATTATTGAATTGTTAAAAAGAATGACAAAGTTAAAACTCAAAATTTCTTGGAATAGTTACTATTCCATCAAGTTTGAAGTATATTCTTTGTTAATTTCATTTAATGATTCCTTAGAACATAAAATATTCCTTCTGAATAAAAACCAATTTAAAATTATTTGAAGACCACTGTGTGGCAACTACTTTTGAAGGAGTCTGCTTACTCAAACACAGAAGCTTAATGTTTAGAAAATTGGAAATTTTTATTTTTATCAGTATTTTTACTAACATGAAATCATGGCAAGTACCATGCTAGGTTAGTATGTTCAAACTGCCTGTCATTGTATTTGTCCATTTTTAAGCTATGTTGTCCTTTATAAATTTGAAATTTTTTATACTGCAAACAAAATTCATTTTAAAAAAATGTCCTTATGGTGCTAATTCCTATTCTTCTCTGAAGATCCCTTACTCCACACTCATTTACCTCCATGCTTGGGCCAAGGGACTAATATGTGATTTACACTGTGTGTGTGTGTGTGTGTGTGTGTGTGTGTGTGCGCGCGCGCGCGTGTGTGTGCACACGCACGTGCTGGTGGGGTGGACATACGAGTTGGGAGCAATCACAGCCACAGCCCCAACTACTTGAGAAAAGTGACCCACAAAGCGGGAAGGTCTAGTCATCCTAAATAGGCTCAGTCCCCATATTTCTCAATTTGATTGAGATTGTCACTTCAAAAATCCAAATAACAGAAATTCCAACATGAACTGCCTTATAGAAAAGAAACCCATTTGCAGCACAGCCACAAACGTTTTAGAGAGCTGCAGAGCACACGCTGGGGAACATTACTATAGGCCAGGTTTTAGAAAACCACACCAGCAGCCTATTTTCATACTTCCCAGGAACTAAAAATGCCTTTTACATTTTTAAAGGATTGTGAAAAAGAAAAGGAGACTATATAACATCATGTGGACCTCAAATCCTAAAATATGTACTACTTGGGTCTTTAGAGAAAGCATTTGCTGACCCCCTGCGTAGGCAAAAAAAAACAAAAAGATAATTTTAAAGAAAGGTTGCAAAACAGAATGCATAATGACATTCTAATTTGTTTAATCAATTAAGTATATCACATGATTGACATTTAATACAATTATAAAAAAAAAAGCACTCTTCCTTGAAATTGGACTTGGGGACACGTGATAGCTCAGAAGCCTCAGCTGGACTCCTCACCTCTCCTCTGGAATATTGCCAAAAGGTGTCCAGACTCATGCCACACATCCCCCCCCCCCACACCAAACAAACTCATGGAGCTTATTTCTGTCAGATTCTCCAGGTAAGTCCTTTACATCACCACAGACAATATTTCTCAAAGTGAGCTCCAAAACAGTTAACGATTTGCAATGGAAAGTGCTCCACTCAAAGCAGTTCCAGAGCAACTAGACCACATAAAGTAAAACCAATTCTTTCACTGCAGGACTACTCAGTCTTAAACAAATCTTCAAGAGGGGGTATCTGTAATACAGTATTGGCCCAACTATCAGAACAGACCAAGATCTCTTGTTTTTCCCTCAAGTGCCAGTTTTCAAAATGATAATCTAGGGATAGGGCTAACAAAGTCTATTCTCATAATACTAAGGGAAACATTAAGGATGCTACACTTGGTTTCTTTATTTATTGGTGACCAAGGCCAAACAACAGTACAGGTCACGTTCCTAGGAGAATGCTGACAAATCTCATTCAATTCCCTCTTGTAATAAAAATAAAATGAATGATCCATATATAATTCCATGAAATTCTATGAAAGTTGATATAGGGGAAAACTGCTTTAAGTCCTGTCTCACAGCTATGAGACGAATCCTTTCATAAACTCCTGGTGGTTTTATTCCCCCTTCAAATAGACAAAGCCATTACACTGTAAGGATTGGGTCATCATCACTAAGAGAACATTACTTCTGTGTTCTATTATTTATACAGCTTCTATTTATTTAAGTTTATTTTGGAAATACTACTTCTTTAAGGCTTTTCCCATGTAGAGAAAAATCAGACTTCAGGATTTTGGTAACATGGAACAGTAAGGAGTACTGACATTCAAAGGTAGGTCATCACCTTGGTTCTTAGATATCTAGGCCTGGTTGATCCAAACTTGGCTCCTTGAATCCCAGGGACCACATGGACCCTTCCTATTCCAGCTCATTTTCTTCTTCCCCCAAGATGCCCTATAAACATACAACTGGCCTAAGTAAAGTTGGATATTAGTTGCAACCACTTTTATATGAATTATTTACCACTTATAAACTAATTACCTGACTAAAAACTATATAGAACAAAGGTCACACATCACTCTCAATGTATATTTAACCTTATGGTTTTATTTTACTGTAAATCTAAATTTGTTTCATTTCGACTTAGCTTATATGGTGTCTGCTACTCATGGTTGTCTTATGATAAAGTAAAAGGAAAATCCATAATTAGGATAAAACATGAATACTGTACTCTGTAATGTAAGATGTAAAGTAACCTCTGATTTCTAGAAAAGAACTAAAGCAGACATTAATCTGACCTAAGTCAATAAAAAAGAATGGATGATTCTCTTGTCACAAATTGAAGGGGATGGATCATAAAAGGCATAGCAAATAGCGACTTTAGCTATAATCCAGGGCAGACAAGAAAAATACACTGTTTTAAGAGCTTCTCATTAGGCACTGGTAAAATGCTTCTCAAAACTGCATGCTATGCACAAGAAAGAAAAGAGACTCAAAAAGAAAAAAATAGGTGCTCATTCAAAGACAACAGATCCCAAAATTAATACAAAAATATTACAAAATATATATATATAACCTGTGTTGAAGTAAACAACAGATATGGAGGTTAAATCTTAACTATCCTCTTAGGATGTTATTCATTACCCTCGGGCGACCTGAAAGCAAGCCAAGAAAGATCCTGGTAACTGAGTTTTTCCATAGTCTGACCAGGAGAGTAATGGAGGTATATACAAGTACAGTGAGAACAGAGGTATGTAGTGAGACCAAAGGGGACAGGGCTTCGGGGGGGGCGGGGGGGAGAAGAACCTTATGAAGGAAATCCCAATAGTAAATGAATTCAAGCAAACACATGAGTTAGTGGATACCAAGTCTGCAGTATCGCAAAGGGGAAGAAAGTTAAGAGTACATGCCTTTGAAGGTTGCATGTAACTCAAGCATATTCAAAATTCCAGTTTTAACTTTCTGATTATTGACAACATGACAAAGTCTCTTAGTACAATGGTGTTTTAAGCTGAAAACATCTATGTTTTCTTAAAGCACAGGTTACAGTGCTGCTGCAAGACATAACTGCAGAGCTCAGACATACTCTCACGTAAGGGATAGGTACACTCGCTGTGATCTATTCAGCATTCCTGAAAACTGACACCTAGTTGCATTGCAACTAATATTTTCACTGATGACCCCAGGTTCCAAACGACAAAATGAGAAGCCTCCACAATAAAAGAACAACTGTTTCTGTACGTTAATATAAGGTCTCGTTATTCTGCTTTGTGTCTGAATCCAGTCAGTTATACCCCTGAGCCTCACGAAGGGGACTACTTCAAGAGAGTAGGATGCCCTTGAAATAGCACTCAGTTGCTTCTATGTATGTTTCTGAAAGAATGTAATATTTAAAAGAAGGAAAAATGAATCCTCGATAATGCTGATTAGTACATAGTGTTAATTATCCTTTATCAAAAATTTACATTTTGTGTAGACAGAACTGTGTTCTAAGCACTATCCAAAACACTGTCCTCTAAATAAAAAGACAATTTTTCAATACTACTTAATTTGGAAGATAAGGGTAAGGACAGAATAGGGTAGGTTTAAAATATTTATTTTTTAAGGGACCCTCTCTGAATTAATTCCCTAACTCCCCTGAATCACAATAAAAAAGATATAAAATTCCTTTAAAAAATCTTTAAAAATTTATTTTTTTGAGAGAGCAGGAGAGAGAAAGCATGAGGCGGGGGAGGGGTAGAGGGAGAGGGAGAAGCAGGCTCCCCACTGAGCAGGGAGCCTGACTCCAGGCTCAATCCCATGATCCTGGGACCATGTCTTGAGCAGAAGGCAGATGCTTAACCAACTGAGCTATGCGGGTACCCCTAAAAACATTTTTAACAGAATAAAGGACATTAAAATTTTCCTAACAGAGAAAACTCTTTAAAGGAAAAATAGGAAAATATGATTAAAGGGAACCAGAGGAAACCTGTATTTGCTATACTATCAAAAGGGAAAACTTCTTAATTTTTAACTCTGGGCTTAAAATTAAATTTTTATCACAGAATAAGTCATTGATTTTACATTCCAATTTTCTGTTTCATACAAACTGTTTTACTAAATTTGCTTTATATTAGCTTTGATAATAAAGAATAAGGGGTGCCTGGGTGGCTCAGTCGATTAAGCGTCCGTCTGATTTCAGCGCAGGTCATGATCTGAGGGTTGTGAGACTTAGCCCTGTGTTGGGCTCCACAACAAGCATGGAGCCTGATTAAGATTCTCCCTCTCCTTGTGCCCTCTGCCTCTCTCTCTCTCCCTTTCTAAAAAATAAAAATAAAATAAATAATTTTTAAAAAGATAATAAAGAATAAAAATCTGTAAGCTCGTTCTCTTTAAAAAAGATTTAAAAGAAATAAAAGCTTAGCTGAATTCTCCCCCTAGAAGATACACTAATTCCTTTTAAGGTATTTTGTTTTTTAAAGATTTTATTTATTAATTTGACAGAGAGACAGCCCCCAGCGAGAGAGGAAACACAAGCAGGGGGAGTGGGAGAGGAAGAAGCAGGCTCCCAGCAGAGGAGCCCGATGCGGGGCTCGATCCCAGAACGCTGGGATCATGCCCTGAGCAGAAGGCAGATGCTTAACGACTGCGCTACCCAGGTGCTCCCCTTTTAAGGTATTTTTAAAGGACAAAAGCCAGTAAAATCTTTTATAACTTTATTGAGATTTAATTGAAACATAATAAAATGTATTCATTTTCAAGTGTATGGTTGGGTAAGTTTTGGCATATGGATATACCATCACCACAATCCAGATGAAGGCAGTCATCATTCCCAAATTTCTCTTCTGCCTCTTTGTAATCCCTCCTATATCTCCCTGTCCCCAGGAAACCACTGGTCTGCTCTGCCATTATAGATTAGTTTCCATTTCCTAGAATTTTATACAAATGGAATCATATAGTAAGTATGCATTTTTTCTGACTTCTTTTGAAAACTGAACATAATTACCATAAGATTTGTCTACGTTGTTGCATATATCAACAGTTCATTCCTTTTATTGCTGATAGAAATCCATCGTAGAATATTCCACAATTTGTTGATCCACTCACCTGCTGGTGGATATCTGGATTATGCCTGTTTGGCTATTATAACTAACTAACGCTACCACAAACATCTGTGTTCAAGTCTTTGTATTCACATTATGTTTTAATTTTTCTTGACTAAATATGTCAAAATGGAATGGCTGGGCCACAGGGTAGGAGTATACTTAACTTTTTAAGAAAGTGCCAGATTATTTTTCAGAGTTGTTATACTACTTTACACACCCACCACCAGGGTATAAGAGTGTTAGCTCTAACATGTATCTCATTGTGGTCTTTTTCTTTTTTTTAAGATTTTATTTATTTGACAGAGAGAGAAAGAGTACAAGCAGGGGGAGCAGCGGAGAAAGGGAAGCAGGCTCCCACTGAGCAGAGAGCCTGATTTGGGGCTTGATCCCAGGATCAAGACCTGAGCCGAAAGCAGACGCTTAACCCACTGAGCCACCCAGGCGCCCTCTTATTATGGTCTTCCTTTGCATTTCTTTAATAGTTATTTGCCATATATACACATTGTCTGGAGTATCTGTTGAAAACATTTTCCCACTTAAAAAACAGGTTATTTCCTTATTACTGACTTTCTGGAGTTCTTTTCATAATCTGGATACAAATGCTTTATTCCTAATTTGGATGAAGTAAAATTTATCCATTTCTTTCTTTCAGAGATAGTGCTTTTGGCGTTATATCTAAGAAATCTTTGCCTAACCCAGGGTCACAACGATATTCTCCTATATTTTCTTCTAAAAGCTGTATAATTTGAAGTTTTACATTTAGGTATATTTTTAGCTAATTTTTACATATGGTTCTAGACATGGATCCTAGTTATTTTGTGTTTATGTGTACGTAAATGGTAGGGACATATGGATATCCAATTGTTCCAGAATCCTTTGTTAAAAACCATTTAACTAAATTGCCTTTGCACCTTGATTGAAGAACATATATCTCAAGAACAGTTTCCGGCTACTATTCTGTTACAGTGATCTACCTTGCCTATCTTTATGCCAATACCACCCTTGATTACTGTACGTAGCTTTCTACTAAGTTTTGAAAACAAGTAGTCTAAGTTCTTTCCTGCTGTTTTTCACATTGTTTTGCTAGACTAGGCTGTTTGCATTTCCATATAAATTTTAGAAACAGCCTGTCAACTGCTACAAAAAGTCCACTGGGATTTGGCTGGTATTATGTTGAATCCACAGATGAATTTGGGAAGAAGTAACATTTTAACAATATTGAGTCTTCTGCCCAAGAACATTTATTTAGGACTTCAAGTTTTGTCAACAACATCTTAAGGTTTTCAAGTGTATAATAGTTCTTGTACGTCTTGTGTCAGATTTTCCCCTAAAAATTACATATTTTAACGCTATTAAATATATAGCATTTATTAAATTTCAATTTCCCATTGTTCATATAAAAATACAATTCATTTTTATATGTTGATGTTTCCTACTACCTTGATAAAACTCACCTATTAGTTTTAGCAGCTTTTTTTAATAAATTCCATAGGATTTTCCATATAGATGATCATGATGTCTGCAAATAAAGACAGTTTTACTTCTTTCTTTCCAATCCAGATGCCTTTCTTTCTTGAACTTAACTGTACTAACTAGAACCTCAAGTACAATGTTAAGTGAAGTGGTAAAAGCAGAGAACCTTGCACTGTTCCTCATCTTGAGGGAAAACATTCAGTCTTCCACAATTAAGTATCGCGTTCAATGTAGTTTTTTCATAGGTATACCTTTTCAGAATGAGGAAATACTTCTATACCTAGTTTGATGAGATTTTGATCAAGAATGAATGTCAAAAGCTTTTCTAAACCCCTTGGGATGACCATATGATTTTCCTTTTTGTTCTGTCAATATACTGAATTACACTGATTTCCATTTGTGAGATAAAGCCATATTGTTGTTTTCATTGTGAAAATTTAAGACTTTTTACATCTGTGTTTGTAAGGGATATTGGTTTATAGTTTTATTTCCTTAAAATGTCTCTGCCCTGCTTTTAACAGGGCAACGTTGTCCTCCCAGAATAATTAGAAAGAATATCCTTCTCTCCAATTTTCTGGAAGAGTATATGAAGAACTGGTATGATTTATTTCTCAAATGTCTGGTAGAATTCAAAAGTGAAATCATCTGAGCCTGTACTTTTCTTTGCGGGAAGGTTTATAATTACAAATTTGATCTCTTTAGATAATAGGGCTATTTAGGTTATCTGTTCTTCCAGAGTAAGCTTTAGAGTTTGCTAGTTTCAAGAAATTTGTGCACTCCTTCAAAAGTTCTTGAATTTATTGGCAGAATTTTATTTATAATATTTGTTATCTCCTTTCCAGTTTTTATTGTCTAAAAAGGTCTTCATTTTGTCTTGCCTGGGATAAAATTGTAGGCTGCTGCATTTTTTTCCCCTTAAAGTACTTTAAAGCACTTGCTTCACTCTCTTCTCCCTAGTAAGGGAGATATTCCTTTACATATATCTTTTTTCTCTGTTGCTTTTAACATCTTCTTTATCACTAACTTTAAGCAACTTGATTACAATATGCTCCAGTATAGTTTTTGCACTTGGGTTTACTGAGTTCTCAGAACTATGGTTTTAACAGTTTTCACCAAATTAAGGAAAGTTTCAGCTGTTATTTCTTTGTTTCTTCTTTTAGTCACACATTCCCCTTCGATGACTCCAATTGCTTGCACATTAGCCACCTGAGCACAAACCATGGCTCACTTATGATCATGTTATTTTACCCCCAGACTTTTTCTCCATGTTCATTTTGGCTGATTTCTATTACTATGTCTTCAAGTTCATTAGTCTTTCTTTCAGCAACATGTACCTGTAATTAATCCCATCAAGTGTATTTCATCTTAAATAATTTTCATCTCTAGAAATTTTAGATACCTTTTTAATGTTCCATGTCATCTATTTAACTTTTTCAATCTTTCCTCAGCTCAGATCCAAATCTGATGCATCCCTCTTTGTCACAGAAAATTGTACTCTTGTATACAGACATGTCCACTGGTTTACATGCAGTCTATGGCTGGTTTTTTTTTTTTTTTTTTTTTTAACAAGAGCTGAGTAGTTACAGCAGAGGCTACATGGGCCACAAAAACTAAAAAAATCTACCATCTGACCCTTTAACAAAAAAACAGGCAAATTCCTGATGTTAGAATACAGAACACATAGAAGACAAATATAATAACTGCTGTAATGTCTTTGTCTGATTCCATCATGTATGTCATTCCCAGGTTGGTTTTAATTGAGTTGTCTCCTCAAATGGATTATATTTTCCTGCTTCTTTGTATGACTGGTGTGTTTTGATTAGATGTTAAAACTCAGTGAATCTTACTTTTGAGTATTTGATATTTTTCTATTCCTGCAAATAGTCTTGAGCTTTGTTCTGGTATACATTTAAGTTACTTGGAAAGAATCTATCCTTTCAATCTTGTTTTTAAGTTTTTGTTAGGTAAAACCAGAGCAGCATTTAGTGTTGGCCAAATTTTGCACCACTACTGAAGGAAAACCCTCTGGGTCGTAGTACTCTAGTAGATGCATCATGAAGCATAATATTTTTCCACTTTAGCTACTGGGAACAGGCACAGTTCATAGTACGAGCTTCGGGATTTTTTTCCTCTAATTCTTCAACTTGGTTTTTATCCCCCAGCCTTGGGTAGCTTCCTTACACGTGTGCTGATCTGTTTCAGCTGAAGACGAGAGGGGACCTTCTGCAGATCTCTGGATCTCTCTCCTCTCCAGCACTCTGCCCTGGGAATTCTAGCCACTTTGAACCCCTAGATACCTAGCTCCATCTCTTCAGCTCAAGGTCCTCCCTACATCATGTCCTACAAACTCTCTAGGTACTAAGCTGGGGCAACTGTGGAGCTCACTTCACTTGTTTCCTGTCTCTCAAGGATCACTGTGCTTTCTTGACTGCCATCTGGTATCGTGAAAACCGTTGTTTTATATATTTTTGTCCAGGTTTTTAGGTGTTTCAGTTTGGAGAGTAAATCAGTCCCCGTTACTCCATCTTGGCCAAAAGCAGAAGACTTAAAAGCTCACTTACTTAAAATTATCCAAACAGGGAAAACAGCTTAATAGGTAAATGGAAACTCATGATAAAGTAGACTGTACCTAATTATATTACTGTATATATTTAAGGAAAGGACAGTTTCCTTATGATATTTATTATCGTCACACTGACTGCTATTTTTACAGAGGTATCCATTAAAAGCAAGTGATTTATTCATTAAAACATATTTTACGGTTAGGAGTCATTCCAATCTATTACTACTGGCAATAAAATATCTATTAAATTGTAAATTTCAAAACGTCTATACATGTGAATTAAATAATTCTGCTCAGAATTTCTTCAAGATATATACAAACATGTAATTGTATTTAATGTCTTTAGAAATTCTTTTAAATGTAAGTAATTTCAGACTTATAGGAAAGTGGCAAAAGTAGTAAAAAGAATTGCTAGTCCCCTTTCCTCCAGACTCCCTAAATATATGCTACCATTTTTACACATTGTTTTTAAACTATTAAGAGCTCACTGTAGACATAAAGCCCTTGAACCAAGAATACTTCAGTGTTCATTTCCTAAAAACAAAGGCATGCTCTTAAACAAGCATAATGCAATTATCACTGATACAAATACTTGTACATACAGATTTTATTCAAATGCTGCCAACTGTCCCACAAATGTCCTCTATGTCCTTTATTCTGGTGGGGGGGGGAGGCAGTGTTGAGAAACTAATGCCCTAGGACCAAATCAGGATAGCCACCAGTTTTTCTAAATTAAGTTGAGCTGGAATACAGACATACCATTCACTTATGTATTGGTACCTATGGCTGATTTGGGGATATAAAAACTGAGATGAGAAGTCACAATCGCCTCAGTGTGGACCAAAAAGTCTAATATGTTTATTATCTGGCCTATTATAGAAAACATTTGCTAACTCCAGCTTTAAAACAAAATTTTTTTTCCTCACCCAGGATTTAATTGAATTTAGCTGTCATGTCTTTTTGGTTTCCATTAATCTGCTATTCCTCAATTTCTGTTTTTCATGATCTTGATAAGTTTGAAGAGTAAATGCCATGTATTTTATAGAATGTCCCTAATTTGTGCCTGTCTGGTGTTTTCTTATGCTTAGATTTAGCTTATGCATTTTTGGCTGGAACATCACAAAAGTGACATTGTGTCATCTTCCTCAGGATGCACATGATGTTTATTTGTTCATTACTAGTGATGTTAATTTCGGTCACTTCATTAAGGTAGTGTCTGCCAAGTTTCTTCACTGTCATGTTACTATTGTTCACTTTATAATGAATACATACTTTGTGAGAATATGCTTAGCGACTAAGTAAATATTTGTTTCTCATCAGACTTTAAACCAATAGTTTAAGCATTCACTGATGATTTTTGCCTGAAACAATGATCACTGTAGTGGCTGCCAAAGTGTGATTTCCTAGTTCCATCATTCCTTCTACATTTATTAGGTGGAATTCTGCTATAAGAAAAAGAATTCCTTTCCTCCACTCTAGGATCATTTCTTAAACTCAGTGCAGACTTTAAAACTGTATTTTATTCTATGGGTTCTTATCTATTACGATCATTATTTATTTTGAGGATTAAAGTGCCCATGATTTGGCTAAAGGGAACCTCTTCAAACTGGTTCCCTTTCTGTGTCCTTTTGGCATGTCCCCATCATTCTTTGTGTGCAACAGCTTTTTAATAATAACAATAATGTGGAAATAACCCAAATGGTCATCAATGTGAAATATGAAATAAGGAGTAGTGTGAAGGCAATGAAAACTATACAAACATGAAAGAGAACAAGGTTGAAGATGTACAGTAAGTGGAGTTAAAAGGTCCAGAATGATGGTAGAGTATGATGCCAGACTTAAAAAAAAGAAAGATAGGGGGGTAATCAGAAGGGGGAATGAAACATGAGAGAATATGGACTATGAGAAACAAACTGAAGACTTCAGAGGGGAGGGGGTGGGGGAATGGGATAGACTGGTGATGGGTAGTAAGGAGGGCACGTATTGCATGGTGCACTGGGTGTTATACGCAACTAATGAAGCATCAAACTTTACATCGGAATCTGGGGATGTACTGTATGGTGATTAACATAATATAATAAAATAAAATAAAATAAAAAAGAAAGATAAAAAAAGACAAGTGTATGTTTATATATGTAATTTTCTTGAAAGATACTAAGAATGCAGGATTAACATTAACTCTAGGATGTAACTGTACAACTGGGTGTCTTACTTTTTATTTTACAACTGCTGATTGCTGAAAAATTTAAAAATCATTTTCAAGACAAATACTTTTAAATTTAACATTTGTAATTAAAATTATAATTAGAACAAAATATAATATTTATAGTCTCCTTAAGTGAGTAAAATCTTATATTTTCTTTAAAATTCTTTTCTAAAGCATTTATTAAATATCCTTCAGGTGCCAACTATAATCAATAAATTGTGACTGGCTAAATGCAGCTAGGTTGGCCAGATATAGGAAGCTATCCTTACACTGTTGCCCTCGTTATATTAACTATGTAATAATCAAGATTAATTCTTGAAAGGTTTCACTTTCTCCTTTGAACTATATCCTATTATCCTCTTTTTGGTTGGTGGGGGGAGGGAGGATGTAGGGAAGGATGGGAATAAGCTTATGATCCAGGTACCAGTATTTGAATAACTGCTTTTCAGGAGCACCTAATATAGTTTTTAGGATGACAGGATCTGATATTTTCATGAAAGGTTTGGGTGAAAGACTAATATAATGCTTACCTAGTGAGTCGTTTAGGTGGAGGCCGCTCACCAAATTTTCTGGAAAAAATAAGAAAAAAAAAATAAATATAGAGGCTGTATAACACATTCTGTAGTAAGCTTTCTAGGCACCATGAAATCTCCCTTATGAAAGGAAAATCCTCTAATAACCATCCATGCCCAGAAAAAACAAAATTCATACTTAAGAATGGTTCCTAAACCAAAACCACATCCTAAACAGGCCTTACATACCCACTCTGAGCATGTAGCACAATGATTAGATGAGGGTGACTGACGGGTACCTCCTAGAGACACCTTGCAAAAAACAAACGAAACCCAAGAACGACAACAACTAACCAAAGACCCCCAGTCTCACATGACCTGCAACACTCAGAAAAATCCTCAAAACCCAAGAGGTGGCAGAGCTTAGTTTGTCATCTACCAGGTGCTTTGCTGTACATTCTTTATACCTTACCCTCTTTAATCATTACAAAACAATTCTGTGAAGTAAGGATGGGCTCATTTTAAAAAGGTAGAAAGCAACTTGTCCACAAAGTAAATTAAGTGGCAGGCAGAGTTGAAATTTAAACCTAGATGTTGACAAATATTACCAAAGTTTGTGGGGAACCACTGAAGACCCGGAATAGCCAAAGTGATCTTGAAAAAGAAGAACAAAGCTGGAAGTATCACAATTCCAGATTTCAAGATATACCACAAAGCTGTAGTAATCAAAACAGCAGGGCACTAGCACAAAAACATAATCATAGATCAATGGAACAGAAGAGAAAACCCAGAAATAAACCCATGCTTATATGGTCAGTCAACCTATGACAAAGGAAGCAAGAATATACAATGGAAAAAAGAGTCTCTTCAATAAATAGTGTTGGGAACACTAGAATACTACATGCAAAAGAATGAAACTGGACTACTTTTTAATACTATAGACAAAAATAAACTCAAAATGGATTAAAGACCTAAATGAGAGACCTGAAAACATAAAAATTCTAGAAGAGAACACGGGCAGTAACATCTCTGACATCGGCAAAAACAACATTTTTTTAGGTAGGTTTCCCAAGACAAGAGAAGCAAAAGCAAACATAAACTATTGTGACCACATCAAAATAAAATGTTGTGCACAGCAAAGGAAACCATCAACAAAACAAAAAAGGCAACATAATGAATGGGAGAAGATATTTACAAATGATAAATCCAATAAAGACTTAATATCCAAGGCCACCTGGGTGGCTCAGTCAGTTAAGCGTCTGCCTTCAGCTCAGGTCATGATCCTGGAGTCCTGGTATCAAGCCCCAAAACGGGCCTCCTGCTTAGCAGGGAGTCTACTTCTCCTTCTGCCCCTCGCCCCACTTGTGTTCGTGTGTGCTCTCTCTCTCAAATAAATAAATAAAATCTTTAAAAAAAGATAAAACAAAAACCTTAATACCCAGAATATATAAAGAACTTCTATAATTCAACACCAAAATAATCTGATTAAAAATGGGAAGAGGACCTGAACAGACATTTTTCCAAAGAAGACACACAAATGGCCAACAGACACATAAAAAGATGCTTAACATCACTAATCATCAGGGAAATAACAAATCAAAACCACAATGCGGTATCACCTTACAGCTGTCAGAATGGCTAAAATCAAAAACACAAAAAAAACAAGGTTGGTAAGGATGTAGAGAAAATGGAACCCTTACGCACTGCTGGTAGGAATGTAAACTGGTACAGCCACTGTGGAAACAGTACAGAGGTTCCTCAAAAATTAAAAAGAGAAATTCCTCATGACCCAATAATTCCACTACCGGGTACCTACACAAAGGAAATGAAAACACTAATTCAAAATGATAAAAGCACCCTTATGTCTACTGAGGCATTATTTACAATAGCTACGATATTAAGCAACCTAAGTGCTGACAGACAGACAGATAAAGAAAATATGGTGTGCGTGCGCGCGCGCGCACACACACACACACGCGCGGGAATATACACAGACATCAAAAAGGGAGATATTGCCATTTGAGAAAACATGGATGAATCTAGAGGGTATTATGCTAACTGAAATAAATCAGACTGAGAAAGACAATGACCTTATGATGTCACTCATATGTGAAATCTAAAAACAAAACAAACAAAAAACCAGAATCAGACCTATAGAGAATAAACTAATGCTTGCAGAAGGAAGGGGCATGGGAGGAATAGGCAAAATGGGTGAAGGGGAGAGGGAGATACAGGCTTCCACTTATGGAATGAATAAGTCATGAGAATAAAAGGCACAGCATAGGAAATATCATCAATGATATTGCAATAGTGTTGTATGCTATCAGAGTGTAGCTACACTGTGAGTGCAGCATAACACAGAGAGAAGTTGATCACTATGCTGTACACCAGAAACTAGTGTAACCTTGTGTCAACCATATGCAAATAATTTTTTTTTTTAAATATCCTGAATGCTGACTACTTAACTAGCTTATACTATATGGTCCTTCAGAAAGAAATATGCTAAGCGGACAGACAAAAAAGCATTTCAACTAGCCGTAAGAGGGCAAAGAGAAAAGCTTGAGAAAGGACAAGAAAGCACAATTCAGGCCAGAGTTCGAATACAGCAAGAAGGTTAAGAAAAATACTCTAGAGTAAGATCGGCTGAGTTCAAATCCATGATTTAGTTGTTTTGTTTTGTTTTTTTCCATGTGACTCTGAAGTTAACCTGACTCTCTAGACCTCAGTTTCCTCATGTGTAAAATGGGCACAGTGACTGTTTACCTCAAAGAGGTGTTGAAGGGATTAAATGTGTTAATTTATAGAAAACACATAGAACAGTGCCTATACACAGTAAGAGCTCAACAAATGTTAGTAATTATTACTGTATTTTAGTTATGCATCAGTAAGCCAAAGTAACGAAATAAAGGAATTAAGTGGGATGCTAACAAGGATAAATTAAGCATAGAGGAAGAAGAAACTAATTCCTGTGTGATGACCTATTTCCTCTGAAATAGGAAATGAGGTCTTCTGAACACAACCCTTGAAAAAGGGCCAACAGAATTTTGTTTTCTTTTTTAAGCAGATTACAGTTATAAACAGATTAAATGATTTGTTCATAGTCACAGTTACAGGTTGTGAAGCCTAATTTGACTTAAGATTTCTCCACTGTATCTGATGTCCCACAAAATTGTTAACTTTGATGATAAAAGTCTTAGAATCTGATGTAGTTCATTTTGTTGTGTAATTTAAATTTTGTGCTATACGACATTGTTTATGAACTCATAATTTATAAACAGTGGGAATCTGTGACTACGAATATTTTTGTTAACTCTGAAATACTGAAAAGTGAATTAATTGAAATAGCATAAAACTATGAGTAAATAATCCAAGTTTTTGTTTCAAGGATTATTTACTAATTCTTTGATGTTACCCTACAGGATATTCAATTTTAAAAACCAAGAAACAAAACACAATGTTTTGGCAGGAACATCAGCAAGCCACTGAAGACTACAGGTTTTAAAACACTGAACTACTGGCAAATCTGTGAAATTCAGTTATGGAATTAAAGGCAAAAATCTACTCCTGAATCTTTTTCCACAGTAAATACTTTTTTGAACCTCTGAAACAGATTAAATGTACCATTATAGCATGTGATTAAAATGTAACTGCCTCACTAGGTTAGATACAGTTTACAAAAACCAAGAAGTTTACATCCTTTTAAATACTTCTTTGTGTGCATGTGTGCGTGTGTGTGAGTGTATGTACATATGTATTGTAAGAGCAGAGCTATACTTTATAAAAAGAAGCAAAGTGAGACGTGGCCAAAACCTACCAAGGGGTTAAAACGATGAAAATTTTACAGAAACATAGATAACAAATGAAAGAAAACTTTTCAGTGACGATCATGACACAGCACTTTCTATACTAACTACTAATATTCCAATCATCAGGCACCCTTTGTGATCTAAAATAGGTTTGTTACAGGACTAGTAAGAGATCCACTGTACTCAAGTGCAATGTAAATTTTGTTTCTTGGTGCTCTGAAATGCTTTCAAAATTAGATTAACAACTAAACGTTGATTTAAGTATCTATCTCCACTTCTTTTTAGAAATACCTGTTAGATGAAGTCAACAATTAGAGAGCATGCTCGTGCCGTACAACTCCTGCCCCCGTAGAAAACACGCACAAGAGAACTCAACAGTGTGCATGCCGAGCTTGAACAGCACTTCACAATTTAGCATCATTCTATCTAGGTGCCATCCTAAGGCTAGGAATCTTATAAATGTTAATATGATTAAATTGCTTCCTCAGTATATAATAAAGCATCTCCAATAATTGTTCTGTAACATCCCAGTCCTTTCTTTAATGAATATGCAATCACATTCCTATTTATCTCATTAAAACTAATGGTTACTGTATCTACTACAATGGAAGAAGAGTAAGAAAAGGGGTTTTCTGGGGCGCCTGGGTGGCACAGCGGTTAAGCGTNATCTCTTGTCAAAAAAAAAAAAAAAAAAAAAAAATCTTTAAAAAAAAAAAAAAGAAAAGGGGTTTTCTGAGAAAAGTCATGAAATGCATTTTGTAGGTTCGCAATGCAAAATTCTGAAGGCTGAAATGAATTATTTAATGAAATTTATAGGTCTACATATTTGAAAATGTCAAGTTACAACAAGGTACTATATGGATTCTGCACTTAACAAGATCCATTTTCACTACTAATCTGACATACAACTAATACATAAAACTTCAAGAATTACCTACTACAAAAAGAAAGTCCATCTTTAAACATGAATGACTCAAAATTCATGATGTCATATTTATATCATGCATTCAAAATACTCACTTCTCAGCAGAAATGACTACAGTCCATTATCAATTTCTCAGAGATTGATTATAATTTAAACATTAAGCCCTGTCTCTCCCTCCTACAATAGGGAATGGTAAGATAGGCAGGCACAAATTTTGTATCTTTATTTGCAATCTATCTGAAAAACAAGGTGTCTACCAACATGATCTGTGTTAACAAATGAACCAGAAATAAGTTGGACCAACCAAGCTTAGACCACTCTTACTTAAGATGCTTTTCATGTAAGGTTTATGGTGTATTTAACAATAAAAAATAATCTAAAATTTTAAGTACCCAAAGGATGATTTTAATTTTACAAAATACTGAGTGAGTTCTTCATCGTAACAAAGAAGCACTATTTTCCAATTTATCTTTTTGATAGTATAGGCTGTCAATCATTTGATAGTACAGGTTGTCATGTGCATCAGGTTTCTCATATTTTATGACACTATGTAAAATGTCATTTTGACTAAATGTAACAATCAATGCTGTTATATATTTAAGGAAAAAAGTTATGACTCTGGCTTTTTTTTTTTAAGTAATAAACAAAAGCTAGCTTATATACAGTTGATTATACCCTAACCCATGTCCTTTCCTTCTTGTTCTGTTCTGTATGCTTTCCCTTCAGACTGGTACTGATGAACAAAACACAAAAATCCATGTGCCATTTACCTGACAATGCTCATATAATACTATAGCTCAGGAAAATTTACATCATCTAAAGTATACATGTCATAAGTATAATTTTGAAGTTGCAAATTCATTTTAACTTTACTAGCTTTCCCTTTCTAAGATAACAATGATCTTTTATTCAAAATAGGAAGAGCCGGAGAAAATGTTAATTACTCTATTTTCATATACCTGAAGTATAAGGATTTTTAAAAAGCTACTACCATCAATCATTAAACATAGTACTTCCTACCTATAAATAGTACAGCAGTCCCCAGATATCCTCCAATGAAATAGAATTTCCATTAAGTAAAAAACCTCTATACACATTACAGGTATAGTACTTCCTTCTTAAGGCCACAGTGGAGAAGCAATACTGTTTTCTCCTGTAACAGATACATCTCCTTCTATATTTACCAGTCTGTTAAGACAGCGCATGACCACAAACGTATTGAGGACAAACGTGATAAAAATTTTATCAAAACTTCACCATCTTAACACCTTTTCTACCTAACAGATGATTCACATGAGAAAATCAAGTCAAAAATCAAAAAGGGGGGGGAGAGGATGCAAGAAAAATCTTTTTTGAATATAGAACAATTTGGTAATACGTTGCTAAAAAAGCCCCAAGAACCTGATGTTATCTAGTAACAATATTAGAACATCAGTTTTAAAAACATAGAGCTCGCTGGTAAAGCAAGCACAAGTCATGTGGGAAACTCTTCTGCCCTAGGGTTGTGGAACTAAAAGCCATTTCTATTTTTCTGTATTTCATAAATTTCTGCTTAGACAGAAATGAGAATAATGAGATTAAAATAGATTAAGGCAAGAAACACTGGTGTATTTGCAGGAAATGAGTACAAAGGAAAACATGAACAATTCAAACTCATAATTAAACCAAACTTCACACCAAATTTGCTGTAAACAAAATATTTATTTTATATAGTTTGAAAGTATTGGGATTCCTACAATTTAAGATAGTGAAATAAAATAGTACTTGATTGAGGAAAAATTAGGAAACTTGATTTATATCCTCAAGGATCCACACCTGGGCATTCCACCAGCAGAAGGAAACAAACAGGTGATAGACATTATCACTTTATTTTATGACAACATATAATATGAAAAGCAAAGTAAAATGTACTAGAAGTTGTTTAGTAATTTAGCCACAAAAAAATAGGAGAGGCTAATTAGAAAAGGCTCTATATAACATTCTGTCCTCGTCTACAGATTCACTGATTCACCTAATAGGAACCAGGTATTGGTATCTGGTATACAACAGTGAACATGAGACACAAATCTATGCCTTTATGGGATGTATATGCTATTAGGCAAATGGACAGTGACATATATTCAAAGATATTCTTCTACATAATTAATAAAAGCAACATTTTAAAAAAAACTTAAATATTGTACCTATTGAATATGACTGAAGATTGCTATCTGACCAATTGAAAGTATTTTTAAAATAAATATGTAATTTATCTCTACTGTAAAAAGCTTATTTGTTCTCCATCCATGGCAGAAAAGAGCCTCTTAAATCACACAACTTTGAGTAAGACATGTCCGCCTTTGTCATACTTCAACTTCTAATTTTGAACTTGCTTTGACCCTTGAGAACCACATCTGATAACAATACTGCTCAAAACTTGTCCAGGTGTAACCAGTGGTCCTTGGCAACTAAAACAAAGACAACTGAGCACGATGTACTCTCCTGGAACCACATTTATTAAACATGTTTCTATTAGAACAGATATTCTATAGGGTAGACTTCAAAGACAAACCATGCTTGCAGCCCCATCGGGTGGAGAAACGCTCCCCTTCTTAATTCTGTGTACTGGGTAAAACATTTGAAAAGCACCGTTTTCCTTAAATTTTTATGCTACCTTTTCTTTACAATAAAAGAAAAATTTCAACTGAACTTTGTAACAATCTGGCAGCAGTTTGTGAAAAGCAGCAGGAAGAGCGGAAAGAAAGAAGGATGACTGAGACCATCATCTCCAGCTACACTCAGCATCTGCCTTCTTAGGTATCTCCAAGATTACTGCCGGGTTAAGGGTGCCTTCCCAAAAATCCATACCTGAGAAAGGACCTTCCCAGGTTAAATCTACAATAGCCGTAAGCCTTCCTATCCAGATGGCATGACTGAGTTGGAACAACACTGGCATCCATTAACACTGCATATGAAGATCTCATATGGAAAGTATGCATCTTAAAATCTATGGCCTCCACAAGAGGGGGCAATCGGACAGTGGGCAAACTAATTTCATGGATCAAGAGACTGAACGGGGCAAACTGACATCAACTGCTTCCTAACACGATGCATTAAGAAGAGCACAGAATCACTTCTGTTGAAGAACCTGAGTCTAAACATGAGGAAACAAAACAAACCTGAAGTGTGGACTAGTCAACAAAATAACTGAACTACACTTTTAAAAGCATCAAGCTTAAGACAGAAACTGAGGAACTAACTGGCCTAGATTCAGAGGCTAAAGACACGTAATAACTGAGTGCAATATACTATCCAGCATTTACTTTCTAAAAAGGACATTATTTAGACTGACAAATTCTGAATAAAACTAGCAGAGTGGAGAACAGGATTATATCGATTTTAATTTCCTGGTTTTGATCATTGTACAGGGGTTATGTAAGAGTCTGTCCTTATTTTTATAAACAATCACTGCAGTACTTAGGGAAAACAGGGTATATTATCTACTTCTTGGTCTAGAGAAAATAAATATATCTGTGTGTGTGTGTGTGTGTGTGTGTGTGCGTGTGTGTAGATATATAGAGGAATAAAAACAAATGTGGTAAAATGTTAACACTTGAGATATCTGGGTAAGCTTCCTTGTAGTATTTTTGTAATTTTTCTGTAAACTAAAATTATATCAGAATAAAAAGGCCACACTCAGAGAAATACTAATCTCCTGATCAAGTTGCTGGCCTGACCCTGCTTGCCACAGAACCTGGTGGTGACGAACCTATCAAAAAACATTCACAGGAGGTGTCACATAAAAGACTATGGCCAGTTTCCTGGCACAGCTTTTATGTTCTCACGATAATTATGCAAGGTTCGCTTGCTGTAGATGTAAAGTTTGATAATACTCAGTGCTAGTGTACAAGTGGAGAAACAGGAAATCTGATGAACTGCTGGAGTTTAAATTTGTGCAATCTTTTTGGAAGACATTTTTAACAATGTCTATTATAATTCTAGATGTGAATTCCTAGATGTTTTGATTCTGGAAATTTATTATATAGGTAGACAAATATGCATACCAAGATACTGAATAAAGCATCATTTGTATTAGCAAAAAAATTTTGAATTCCCTGTGTACAATTAGGAATAGACTACTGATTACCTCCCAGTCATGGCTATATACACACAACAAAAAGATCCAGTTAGTAGAATTCATTTTCAATGTGGAAATAAGATCTACATTTTCATCCTCTCCCCAAGTGCACATATAAAACAATACATACACCCTACACACAATTATTTGTGATAATGGTGGGCAGTGGCAAAAATTTCATTTTGCTCTACAATGCATTATACAATTAAACAGGTGTTTTATTCTTTACTAATTAAGTCTGATTTAGATAAATAGTGAGATGAAATCGCATTCTCTAGAAATCAACTCATACCATGTCTAGAATACAGCTAGCTTAAAATAAAAACAGAAAAAGGCATACAAGTTAAAAATTTATTCAAAAAAATTGTCTCCACAAATTTCACTGGGTGGGCTACTTTAGAAAAAATATGCCCAATTCAAATAAAGAAAATCACACCCTTATGGAAAACATATACTTCCACAAAGGGAAATACAACGCAATTTAAAGAACTTTAAATAGGTTGCAATCTTAACTCTTTAATTTTGTTAAGAACTCCTTCAGACACTTTACCTGACCTTATGAACTGCCTTTTAAAGGCAATGTTCAAGAAGTGGAAAGTGTCATCAGATGAGAACACAAAATGTATCATACATGGGAGAGGTAACCAAGTGCTGTGGTTAAGTACATGGAGTCAGGAGTTGGGTTGCTGAAATTCAAATCCTGGCTTTAATGAAAACTAATGGAAGTTACTTAAACTCTATATCTCAGTTTCCTCAACTGAAAACACAGATAAAAGTACCCCCATATAGTATTCCTGCAAGAATTTAAAATGTTCATACGTGTACAGCATCTCAAAGAGTGCCTGGCACCACATGAGCACTCAATAAAACACCACTACTCCTTCAAGGCTGGATTACTAAATAATATTTACTCTAATAAATATGGTAAAACTGAAATGGATTCTTCGAAACAAATATATACGTATATTGTTTTAGAAATACATGTAAATTACCATACATTTCATAAGGGACTGATATCCAGAATATAAAAAGAACTCCTCTAAATCTACAACAAAAAAACCTGATTAAAAATAGGAAAAGGAAAAAAATTAGGGAAAGGGGGCGCCTGGGTGGCACAGCGGTAAAGCGTCTGCCTTCGGCTCAGGGCGTGATCCCGGTGTTGAGGGATCGAGCCCCACATCAGGCTCCTCCGCTATGAGCCTGCTTCTTCCTCTCCCACTCCCCCTGCTTGTGTTCCCTCTCTCGCTGGCTGTCTCTATCTCTGTCAAATAAATAAATAAAATCTTTAAAAAAAAAATAGGGAAAGGACTTGAACATTTTGTCCAAGAAGATAAACAAAGGGCCAATAAGCATGTGAAAAGATGTTCAACATCACTAATCATCAGGAAAATGCCAATCAAAACCATAATGAGATACCATTTCACACCCAATAGCATGGTGATCATTAATAGTAACAGAAAATACAGCGCTGGAGACGATGCACAGAAACTAGAACCTGTACACTGCTGATGGGAATGTAAAATGGTGCAGCCACTATAGATAACAGTATGGTGGTTCCTCCAAAAGTTAAACATACAATAACTACTTGATCCATTAATTCCAATTCTGGGTTTAAACCCAAAAGAAGTGAAAGCAGGGACCCAAACAGATACTTGTACACCAATGCTCACAGCAGCGATAATCACAACAGCCAGAAGGTGGAAACAACCCAAATGCCTATACTAATGAATGAAGAGATGAACAAATGTGGTATATACATACAATGAAATATTATTCTACCCTAAAAAAGGAAATTCTGATATATGCTACCATGTGGATGACCTTGAAAACATTATGATAAGTGAAATAAGCCAGACACAAAAGGGCAAATATTCTAGGATTCCATTTATATAAGGTGCCTAGAGTAGTCAAATTCACAGAAAAGTAGAATGGTGGTTTCCAGGGGCTGGGGCTGGGGCTGGAGGTGCGCGTAGGGGAGCAGAGAGAGCTAGTATTTAATGAGTACAGAGTTTCAATTTGGGAAGATGAAAACACTCTGGAGATAGATGGTCGCAATGGTTCTACAATAATGTAAATGAATGTACTTACTGCAACTGAACGACACACTTAAAAATAACTGAAATGGTAAATTTTAGGTTCTATACATTTCACCACATGAAAAAATACATTTAGTTTTGCCTTAAGCTATGGCTTACAGGGCGCCTAGGTGGCTTAGTCGGTTAAGTGTCTGCCTTCCATGCAGGTCATGATCCCAGTGTCCTGGGATCGAGCCCTGCATCAGGCTCCCTGCTCAGTGGGAGTTTGCCTCTCCCTCTCTTCCTATCTCTGTCTCTGTCAAATAAGTAAATATTTTTTAAAAAAAGGAACATGTAATCTCATTCAAAAAATAAAGAACAAAATACTATGGCTTAGAGGGATAGTGGCTCAGCTTTGAGGGGTCCTATGTTACTACCAGGTCAAGTGACAGCTGCCTAGCAACTTAAAAACAGACAAGTAACAAACAAAAGAAATGAGGAGCATATGTATATATAAAGAGAAAAAGTACACGTGTGTACACGCACACACACACAAATGGTTCCTACTAATATTAAAGCAAAGATACAAAAGGAAAGAAAGAAGTTTATCTGAGAATCTACACCTTTCAAGGAAGGGCAGCCCAGTCAGCATGCAAGCAACGATCAAAAACTGTTGAGGACTAAACATCTTTTATAGAAAATCCATAAGTGATCATGGACAACTGGCTTGTATATCAGATAAAGTCACAAAGTTTTCTCCCACGTACTTCCCCGCTTATTTTTCACCCCCACCTCAAATTATAAATAGTGAAGATTTTTCTCCTCTCTACAACTTTTCTGTCAGACATGTTAAGGTTGTCAGTTCTTTCAAGTCTAGGTGGTCAATTGAAATTTTTTTGCAAGAAGAAATAAATCTGGTATTAATCAGAAGAGGTATTAACTTTTCTCTCATCTCTTAAATATTCCTTGCAACCCTAGTGAGACAAGGGAGAAAGGCAGGGAGGGAAGGAAACAAGCAGCAGCCAGCAAAAGTAAAAGACATTTCCCCCCTACCTAAAATGAAATTTAGAAGCCTAAGAGTGGGGCACCTGGGTGGCTCAGTCAGCATTGGACTCTTGATTTTGGCTCAGGCTGTGATCTCAGGATCCTACGATCGAGCCCTGAGGAGGGCTCCATTCTCACCGCAGAGTCCTCTCCCCCTACCCCTGCTCTTGTGTGTGCTCTCCCTCTAAATAAATAAATAAATGAAATCTTTAAAAAAAGGGGGGGGCATAGAGGTATATACAACCATCCATAACAGGACTTTTTTCACCTGTTCTTCACAGGTTCTACTCTTGGAAATACACACAACATTTAGTGTATAAAACATCTGTCTGGAAAGGGCTCTAGTTATGTTAACCACTGCCTAGGACAAGTGAACAAGAGGTATTTGGCACTGAGATAGGTCAGAACCCCAAGAAGTGACCATCAGTGATTTCTGTTAGGGAAGCTTTACCTACAGCAAAAAGGGCCAAGGAGATTTTAGTAGGAAAGGATATGAGGAAGACAAGTAAGTTACATTTCAGGAGATTTCTCAGGGTAAGTTCCTGCCTCCAAAGAATTAACAAACTACGGAAACATAGGTAATTTTCAGTTAAAAAAAAAAAAAAGTAACTATTAAGCCAAAAGACCTTGCAATTTTAAAGTTGGATTCTATATGGAGTCCTAACACTCTAAAAATAAAATTTTCCATGTATGTGATGAGGAATCAAAGTATAAACATGGTGGAGAGAGGCCAAGAATTACATATCACATGGAAGGAAATAGGAGAAGTAGGAAAAGAATGCTTCCCTGTAAAAGTCAGGTCCAATGGGTCTCTTTCTAAATTAATCCTGACTCTGCCTATGGAACAGAATAGCCTGCGAAGCAGTACCATGCAATTAGGCAGTACATAAAGGTCCATGCCTTTTCCTTAATAAAAGTACACCTGAGAATGTAGCGATACTGCTAAGATGACGGACAGCAGTTTCCAATATATGCTTGCTGACTTGTGATTATTACTGCTGATTAAGTTCAAAAGCAGTAAAAATGTCATAACCATATTATGTGTATAAATGGGTACCAAAAGACATGTACAACAATGTACGTAGCATCATCAGACATAACCCAAAACCAGAAACAACCCAAAAGGCCATTGTCAAGGATCAAATTATAAAACATCATACAATAGAGTGTTATTCAGCAAAGTGAACTATTGCCACAGATGTGATCAGCTGATTACTAGCAAAAGCCGCCAGACTCAAAAAGGTACAAAATTGTATAATTCTGCTTATATGAAATTCAAAAACAAGCAAAACTCATCTGCAGTGTTCACCAGGATACAGGTTACCTTCAAAAGAGCGGTACAGAGACTAAGACTAGAAGGGCCTACAAGGGGGCTTCTAGAAAGCTGGTAATTTCTTTCTGCATCTATGCACAATGGTCACACATGTATATTCACTTTGTGAAAATTCACTTTATTGTACATTTACAATTTGTGTGCTTTGTTTTTGTAGGTTTATTGTATTTAGAAAAATATTTGTGTGTGTGTATAAATATACATATCTTTAATCCTTTTTTAAAAAAAGATTTTATTTATTTATTTGACAGAGATAGAGACAGCCAGCGAGAGAGGAAACACAAGCAAGGGGAGTGGGAGAGGAAGAAGCAGGCTCACAGCAGAGGAGCCTGATGTGGGGCTCGATCCCAGAATGCCGGGATCACGCCCTGAGCCAAAGGCAGATGCTTAACGACTGAACCACCCAGGCGCCCCATATCTTTAATAATTTTGAATGAATGGCTGGTTTTGAGGGAAAAAAAGTTCTTTCCTGGACCTCATTCCTATTGTCTTCAAATTTTATTTTAACATCCAAATTTCATAAGGCGGTGATTTCTAGTCCTTGGCTACACCATTCTAAGATGTATGTATTCCATATTAAGAAAAATTAAATATTATGCCAGTGAGGACATAAGGCCTAACAAAACTGGTCTTCTTCCCTCTCCATCCAAACTGCAGATCAGATATTCCAACAATCTTCTCTCCTTCTTAGTAGGCAAAAATTAGGATCATCTGTGGTCTTCTGTTTGGCAAATAACCTATCACAAGATTATGTCTTCTAAAGAAAAGAAATCACTAATTACATAGTGTCACAGAAAAAAATACTGAATATGTACTAGGATTGGAATGCTCCCATTATTAATCTTAGAATTGGCTTCCTTTGTCTTTCTCATCTAAAACTGAAAAGAGGAAGGAGGGAGAGAATGGTATAATTGTTTTCCTAGATTTTGGTTCCTTTTTATTTTAACCATTTAACACACATTTAAATGCCTACTGTGTGTTAGGCACTGCACTAGACTTGCAACATACGGCAACAAATAAGAAACATGGTCCCTTATCCATACAGATTAAACTGTAATAGCGCCAGTAGAGGGCTGGCATTAGGCTAGGAACTGTGCCCACATATCTCAACTTCATATACATACCAGTCTAATAAGGTAGGTGCTATTATCCTCATTACACAGATGAAGAAGTGAGCTAAGAAACCACCTTGCCCAATTTACATAATGGAAAATTTTGTTCAAAACATAACTTATTTTGAACAAAACAGAACATGAACTTTGTTCATTATTTTCCATACCCTGCATTAAGACAGAATTTAATTACAGTTCAATTCTGGATACTCACATGTGAAAAGGGTGCCCAGGATATGAATTTTCTTTAAAAAGATTTTTTATTTATTTGAGAGAGAGAGAGAACAAGGGGGGGGGGAGTGCAGAGTAGAGGGAGAAACCAACTCCCCACTGAGTAGAGAGCCCAGGATCATGACCTGAGCTGAAGGCAGACAGACGCTTAACCAACTGAGCCACCCAGGTGCCCCTGGGGTATGAATTTTTATGACAGGATCTTCAAGTGCAGTAACTGATTCTAAAACATTCTGATACAAGATTTGGTTTGCTTCAGTGAGGGGGGTCAACAAAAAATCTCAAAGTTCAGAAACTGTCTTTCATTACCCTCCTAATACTTCAGCTACTGACTAAATTTTATAAAAATAAAGGATAAATTTTTCTTTGAATACTAGAAAGTGAGAAAATACTGTCTAAAGCTATAAATACATAAAATTTAGTAAATCTAAAGACAACTAAAGCCATATCTCAGCTGCTATACACATAAAGACATGTGTGCACATATATGTGTGTCATAAACTGGACAATCACTCTTACATTTCCCCTGCACAAGGGCAAATGTTACAATTGCACTGGGAACTACAAGAGCCTCATGACTACGATTTACACTATGAACCATAATTCTACAAAATACATTTTTTTTTCTGAGTTGAAAAGGACCAAGAATCTGCACAGACATCTTCAGTTAACAAAGAGGTTCTACGTTCTTTTTTCTGTTGGTCGAAATTATATACACAACAGTACTAGCCCAACCTCCATCAAGCCATGTTTGGTCAATTTCTTAAATAGCCAAATCTCCAACACACAGCTTGGTATTCTAAAGTATTTGAATTCAGCAGTGCATCTGCCTTTTAAATAACCCAGACCAGAACATTTATGGACAGGATAGCCAAAATAAAGTCTAATGCAGAAAAGTAAGGCTATGACTCAGGTTTATTTATTTATTTTAAAAGATTTTATTTATTTATTTGAGAAAAAAAGTGCACACACAAGTGGCAGGGGAGGGGCAGAGGGAGAGATGATCTGAAACAGACTCTTTGGGAACCCACTGCTGGGGGGCAGGGGAGGTGATGGACCCCACAACCTTGGAGATCAAAGTATGCTGAACTGACTGAGCCACCCAGGCGTCCCCATGACTCACGTTTCTAAAGGAGTTAAGCACTTTCAAAGAATCCTGTCCCTAAGCGCAAAATAAAAGATGGCAATTATCATTTTAAAATATATAAAAGAGGACACTGATTTAAAATGGAGAATTATAGGGGCGCCTGGGTGGCACAGCGGTTAAGCATCTGCCTTCAGCTCAGGGCGTGATCCCGATGTTCTGGGATCGAGCCCCACATCAGGCTCTTCTGCTGTGAGCCTGCTTCTTCCTCTCCCACTCCCCCTGCTTGTGTTTCCTCTCTTGCTGGCTGTCTCTATCTCTGTCAAATAAATAAATAGAATCTTTAAAAAAATAAATAAATAAAATGGAGAATTATAATAAACAAATAATAAAATCAAAATTTGTATGTTTGGAATGGGGAAGAGATATCCAAAATGATTTTTTAAAAAGATTTATTCATTTGAGAGAGAGAACGAGCATTTGCATGTCCCCACATGCACGTGGTAGGGCAGAGGGACAGAAAAACCCAAGCAGACTCCCTGCTCAGTGTAGAGCACCACGCAGGGATCTATCCCAACCCTGAGATTATGACCTGAGCTGAAACCAAGAGTTGGATGCTTAACCCACTGCACCACCCAAGTGCCCCTCCAAAATGTTTTTTATAACACCATTACATGAATAAAGAAATGCCTTTCTGCCTGAATGTTAATACCCAAAACGGTATTTCCTCCGAATTGTAACTTTGCTTTCCGTTATCACGTCATGTTATAATAAACCTGCATTTGTGGTAACGCCAAAACCACTCTGAAGAAGTGGTCTTAACCACAACTCAAAGCTTAAAGAATGGCTTTCTGCCAAAGTGTATCTGAGCCATTAACCTGTCACATTGCCTTCATGCATCCCTAGGGCCAAAAACACAGGCCAAGCAGCTAGTATCTGCTCCCTCAAGTCTCACAGGAGGCCAGGCAGGGGGGCTGGGGGGTGGGGGGGTGTCTCTGAGAAGTAATACACAAGACAGGGGTACAAGGGTTGATAGTGCAATCTGACAGCAAACTGTTTTGCCCTGGGTGGTGCTATAAGCAACTTGACACTCTTAATAATCATCTGAGCAGCCTCTGCCCAACACAGACGAAGGAAAGGTTCTGAATCGAGAATGACCATAAAGTGATTAAAAATATCGTTCATCAGGGGTGCCTGGGTGGCGCAGTCATTAAGCGTCTGCCTTTGGCTCAGGGCGTGATCCCAGCGTTCTGGGATCGAGCCCCACATCAGGCTCCTCCGCTGGGAACCTGCTTCCTCCTCTCCCACTTCCCCTGCTTGTGTTCCCTCTCTCGCTGGCTGTCTCTCTCTGCCAAATAAATAAATAAAATCTTAAAAAAAAAATATATCGTTCATCAGTAACTTAACGATGGTGAAGCACTAATCCAGCTGCAAAAGCTTTGTGAGTTAAGGGGTAGCAATGAAGAAAACAAGGATGAGGCCTTTCATAGATGCAGGCTGAACTCTCACCATGTGGGTTACTCATGCTATGTATTTACTCCATATTTTGCTGTGTTATGAATTTAAATTATGCAAACTGCAAAGCTGTTGTTAGGGTTAATTTACTAATTAACTGTCCAGTCACTACCTGATATCCAATTGTCTAATGAGAAAATAGGACAACAGTTGTTGTTTTTTTTTTTAAGATTTTATTTATTTGACAGAGAGAGAGACAGCCAGATAGAGAGGGAATACAAGCAGGGGGAGTGGGAGAGGAAGGATCAGGCTCCCAGTGGAGCAGGGAGACCGATGCAGGGCTCCATCCCAGGACCCTGGGATCAAGCCCTGAGCCGAAGGCAGATGCTTAACGACTGAGCCACCCAGGCGCCCCATGGGTAGGTTTTCTTTAAACTCCACTGTAGCACTTAATTTTTAACATTCCTTTCACCAGCTTCCATACCTGCGTGCTCCCAAAAGACATGCAGTTTCTATTCTCTACAGTATGAGTATTATTCACCTCTTCTCATTCTTGCCTTCTGTCACAAGCAATTCACTGACTAATGCTACCAACTGTATTTCAAATATCTTCTATATTTCCATTCCCTGATTCTGTAAGGTTAGATGAAGCTGTCGTTACTACTTATATCCACAGCTTCCTAAACTGGCCTCATATATCAGAAGAGAAAAGTAGATAACAACAAACAGAATGTATCTCCTTATATATGCTCTCATTTAATCTCATTAACAATCCCGAGAGGAAAGCATTATTTCAAACTTAGAAAGGGAAACTGAAGCTCAGAAAGTCCCAAGGTAGGACCTTCCCCTACCTCTAATTACATACCAACCATATTAACGGTCAAGATAAAGAGACCCACCCTCTGGTCCTTAAACTGCTTATCTTCTTTGCCTTCTCCAAATCAGGACTCCCCCCTCCCCCCTTCACTGAAAAACTAATCCCTATTTGCTTTTTCCATTCAACAAACCATGATATCATATGAAAATTTAATGTTTCAGAAAAAAATCACTTTTTAACCTGTAAACTATTTCTTAGCAAACCAAAACTGTTGAATCCCAAGGATGAGAGAATATGAAACAATAGCATAAGGTTAAATAAACCAGGGAAATCTGATGTGTTAATAGCTCTAGGGATTAGTGGAATCCAGAGCCTTTAAAGAATTATAACTAAATATCCCAGTAATGGAAAAAATGCCAACCTGTTTCCACAATAAATTAAACATGCACAGTAGATTTATTTTTTTAGGCCATAACTTTCATGCTGAACCATCTTTAAAAAAAAAAAAAAAAAACAGGAGAAGGGTACATCAGAGAAATATGGCCAAAGCTATAAGCCTGTATTATTCACATTAATGTTGACTCAAGAGTGTACAGTATTAACATCAAGTTCTCAAATATAAGCCCATAGACGGTATGTGTTCACTAAACCAATAAATCAGAATAGCAAGTCATGTGTTAAAAAAAGGAAAAAAAGGCAACAGGAAAAAAAATTATGGAACAGTAGCTCTTACACTCTAATATTATTTAGACTATTTTGAATTAAACAATAATTATGAACAAACCAATCTAAAATTAATAAATTATTTCCTACATTGGAGAAAGAAATTATATATAGTCTCCCAAATAAGCTGATATTAAATTTACAAGTTTTACGATGCAGAGAAAAAGGAACTATTTCACCCAAGTCCAAAGACTACAATGATGACAAATTTACTTACCTTCATTAAACTATATTTCCCACCCAGGACAGTGTCCTGCTATAGGTTATTGTTATTACTTGATTAACAATAGCAATGTTCCTTAATGAAGCATGTTGACAACTTCAAAAATGTGATAATCCACGTTTCTGACAGATTCTATAAGTGACGTCAAGATCTAAATGGAGCTATAAACAGTACACCTGAAGTCCACGTTCCTTCATGTAGTTTTGATGAGTCTACAAACTAACTGAAAGGAAAACTTACATATACCAGGTATAGGTCTCCAGCAATTTCACCCAGGCAGTTTTTCACTGTAATATCAATAATCAAATACTAATATAAGACCCACTATGTATAAGTCAATAAAATGATGCAATTAACACATTAACTTCCTGGGCTTTTTTAAAAATGATGGTCGTTCTTAGGTATGAAGGAAAGTTTAAGATTGAAATTAGATCCTTAATTCTAAGTATAAATTTGAACTTTGGAATGAAAACCAAAATTAAAGGGGAGTCATTCAGGGGTGCCTGGGTGGCTCAGTCATTAAGCATCTACCTTCAGCTCAGGGCATGATCCCGGAGTTCTGGGATCGAGCCCCGCATCAGGCTCTGCCACGGGAAGCCTGCTTCTTCCTCCTCCACTCCCCCTGCTTGTGTTCCCTCTCTATCTGGCTGTCTCTCTCTCTCTCTCTGTCAAATAAATACATAAAATCTTTAAAAAAATAAAATAAAATAAAGGGGGGGTCATTCAAATTGTTGATTTTTGATTTTTTTTTCCTGGTTATCCCTCAGTGCCTTGGTTTCATTCTAATATTCCTCAAGAATTAATCCTACCAGTCTGGTCATTATACTCAACAAATCTTTTAATCTGAAAGAGGAATACTACTTGTCCTGGATCAGCCCTCTTGACTTTTGGACAACTTGCTAGGACCTATATTTCTACTATTTTCATAACATCCTCATTTCTCACTTGGTCTGCCCAATTTTTGGACTCGAAAGCACCGTTCACGTATTCTTTTAAGTAGAAGGAATGTAGAACAAATGTTCTTGTTTGTTCAGGTTGCATATAAATGAGGAAGGGAGGGGCTTGTAAGGTAGGAAGGGAAGAGAGAAGAGAGAACACCAGAATGCAAGACAGCAGTAAAAAAGCAGAGAAAAGGATTGCTTGAGGAAGTGCCAGAGCCACCAAGTTGAAGAGAAATAAAAGCGATGGAGTGTCTAGCAGCCATAAAAGGGCAATTGTCCACCTCCTAACTAACTAAATCTGGTCAATCCCAAATATGGAAATGTTTTAGTTCAAATACAGAGCTTTTCTTCTGTGGGCTGCAAGCACAGATCACAATCATTCTTTCCCTATAAAAAAAATCTCACACTTGGAGATCTACCATTGTGAGAAAAATCTGTTGAATTACTGTATAAACTATTTCCAACTTTTGTTCTCCCAAAGTCCTGGTCTTTCCAACAAAAAAAACACTCTAGCCCTTTCACAGTTATTCTAGGGCTTCAGTCTCCACATATGTAAAACACAAATGTTAATTTTAAAAACCTGGAGAGGTGGAGGTGGCATTTTGTAAGTCCAATACTCATTAAACGTTAGCTATCATGCACCCAAGACTTTCTCACTTTTTTCAAAAGTAAACTCCACACCTAAGCGTGGGAGCCCAACACGGGACTCGAACTCACGACGCTGAGATCTCAGAGACACGCGGTGAGATCAAAAGTCGTACACTTAACCCACTGAGCCACCTGGGTGCCCAAAGATTTTCTCGGTGTTTAATATACACTCTAACTCACAGAAGAGTTCACTGATGACAAAACTGTAGAAGTTACAATCATGTCAAATGTGACTACTTCCTTATATATCCACTCATTCTCTCCACTGGTAAACTGCCATGGCAAGACAGATGCACGTCTTAACCACCTATATTACCAAAAGTTCATTCATTTGACAAATATTCACTAAGTACCTGCTATGACTAGTTACAGTCTTGGAGCAGGGGATACAGGAGTCAGCAAAACAAAGTGTATAACTGTAGGGGTAGAGAGGATATGATTGAAAACTGGTTCCCAACAAGCAACAGCTTTTATTTCAAAAGTACTTTGAGTGGGTTTTACCTGTTCCAAGTCATCCCTGTTTGATAATGTTACCTGCATTTGCCCCGTCCCTGCCCCAGGTCACAACTTCTCACTCACAGATTACTTTTTCCAGAGGAATTTCAACCAAAAAGGAGTTTTAATAAAGCTAAATTTCATGCATACTTGATTAATCTACCTGCTTAGCTGTTACCCTGAGCACTTCTGGCACATTTTCAATCACCTTCGTCTGCCCACTGTTGTAAGGAAACACAAAAGCACTCAACCAAAGTAAGTGCTTTGAAAATGCTCTTTGTCCTACCCAATCACCCCAAGAGTTCCTCCCCAGGATTCCTTATAACAGATAACCAATGGGGGGGGGAGGCCGTTGTCCTTTCTGATCAGTATTTTCCAAAGTAGTACATTTCCAGTCATTATTTTTATTTTTATTTTATTTTTTTTTTAAAGATTTTATTTATTTTTTGACAGAGATAGAGACAGCCAGCGAGAGAGGGAACACAAGCAGGGGGAGTGGGGAGAGGAAGAAGCAGGCTCACAGCAGAGGAGCCTGATGTGGGGCTCGATCCCAGATCGCCGGGATCACGCCCTGAGCCGAAGGCAAACGCCTAACCGCTGTGCCACCCAGGTGCCCCTCCAGTCATTATTTTTAAAGATTATATGCTGACATGATAGTTGTTAAAGCAATGCCTGAAGACCTGTGGGGGCAACGAAAGCTGCCACTATTGTATCTGCAGTTCACTCACTCTGATGTGTAAGAACCCGGCTACGTCGCAGATAAGGGCTCCATAACGAAAACTGTACTCCTCATTTAAGTTACATTTTCCGGCTCACCTACATAATATTCTCCTCATAATCACGTACCAGTTCAATGTTACAAAATAGGAGCGCCTGGGTAGCTCAGTTGGTTAAGCCTCCAACTCTTGATTTCAGCTCAGGTCATGGTCCCGTAGTGGTGAGATCGAGCCCCATGTCAGGCTCTGCGCTCAGTGCAGAGTCTGCTTACGATTCTCTCCCTCTCCCCCTGCCCACACCCCCCCCCCGTTCCTGTGCACGCTCTCCTCCTCTAAACCTAAAATAAATAAATGTTTAAAAACTTATATTACAAGATAAACCGACTTCATCGTGTTTTTGAAAAGGAAGACAGTCCCTGATTTTCATGACAATTATTGGTACAGCATATTCCACTTTTCGATTAGGTTCATGCTTGAGACGGGATTCTAAAGTATTCTTTTAATAAGAAATCCCAGATCCCAGGCACATGCAAAATAGCATTGTTTTCCAAAGTAATGAAATATAAATTAGCTTGAGAAAGTGCCCAATGCTAACAATGCTACCATTTATACAAAAGATTTTTAAAACTTTGTTATTTTCACAATCAAAAACATCTTTTTAAAAATCTCTCGAAGCAGCTTATCTTCATTCTTAGAGTGTTTTTGACTTGTTTTTGGTAACCAAAAGTATACTGGAACCACATCTAATAATTAACATAGTAATTTATGATCTGCTCTTTCTTCTACTCCTAGGTATGTGGTTGGAGTGCCATCTGTGGCCACAGATCTCCATTCTAGGCCAACTAAACTAGAACGTAGTTTAGTTTTTTCCTAAATTACACTTTAGGAAGAAAAATCTACCCCAAAAACAGAATACAAATTGTTCTCATTCTCATGCATGATGATAACCAAAGTAAAGGGACACAGTTTTGAAGAATACCACAAAGTGACAACATGATACCTTGCACTCACAACAGGAGAAGCAGCATGAGGTAGGAAGTGATGAGGTCGTAGTATCAGGACTATAAAATAATGATGAAAGGCAAGCAATGCTGTTGAAAAGGGGAGAAAGAACTGGAGAGTCTGGGAGAAGGCAAGGTCAGGTGGTGGATGGGAGGTTTTGGGGAAACAAAGTAATCGAATCCACAGGCTCTTGTTTTCTACCTTCACCACTAGCAACATACACCGGTACATTCCGGTGCAAAGACAAGCAATCATCAGGGTACTTAATCCACTGGTGGGGGGGAGGTGGTTATTACTTTATCTTCTATAATTTCAAAACATGATTTCTAAGTTTAGTATATCATACAAAATTCAGAGCAGGAACTATGTATGTTTGACTCAAATTCCAAGAACTTGCAGAGAAAGACGAATTGTGCTTATCATCTTTTGGCATCCTATTCTGGCAAAGATTTCTTCCATTTTTCAACTCCCAAGTGTAGAAAACTAATATACAAATTCCACTGCTATGAAACAATTTACCAGAAATCTTCATTCTCTTATTGTTTTCTAGGGAGGAAGAAATTGTATTTTAGACACAATCCTAAAACATACATATGCTGATACTCTCCTACTTTGAAGCTTTATTTATTTTAAAATATTCACCAGAAACTCTGTGATCATCTTCAATAAATCTGTAAAACAAATATCTGCCTGTTATGAAGACATTGTGGTAGGCACAGGCACTAACCCAAAAAACATAAAAACTCTAACATTTAACTGCCCAAAATATTGTCATATCTGATTTATGCTTAATCTTTCTGTGACATTAAACTTTTTATCTACCTTCTGAGTTAAAAAAGCACCTACTACATGAAAAGGTTTTAACATATAAGGACTGGGAAAATGAATTGGGTGGGTTTTAGTATATATTATCAGGTTTGGGGTTTTTTTTAATTGTATGAGTCACTTTCATCAATGTAAAGTGGGAATAAATTCCTCAACTAGGAAATATTCTAAATTTCTTACCTATGAGCCTTTACAAATATTTACCAGGGCAAGCTGGGGCTCCAACAACACAACAAAAAACAAAAACAAGGTCTCACATCTAATTAATCCTAACCAACCATCAGAGATAAGACTACTGAGCTGATAATCCTGCTTTAGATATCTGAAGTCTTCTCTGACTGAGGTCAGTTTAGCAACCTCAATTTATAAGACTGAGTTTAATACAGTTTCTCAACTGATCATTACCAGAACTTGGGTCTCTGCAATTCACTACATATACATGCTTCTGAAATAAAAGTTTTACAAAACCGTATTGTGGGATATAATCATGACATTTGCTATTCTGTTCTTTTCTGATTTAATTAAGGGGGGGGGAAGCAACAACTTATTAAACTGACTCCCGAATGGGCTGCCACTGGCAGTTTAAAGACATGGATCTATAGATGATAAACACCAGAATGTATGCCAAGGGGCAATATACTAGATCACTCTACTTAATAAAACAGCCTTGATTAATGCCACTCAAAAGCAGTTATTATGTTCTCCTATTCTCCTCTACTCCTTAGATACTCTCCAAGTAATAACCTTCACTTCAAACTAAAGGGATGGTAGGGTGACCCTTGAAGATGATATAGAGCATAGCATACCATTACAAGCCACAAACTGGAACCCATCCTGGTCACTTCTTAGCAAGGCAAGACAGAACCAACAGCACCTGTGAGGGACATCTGTGACTATGGCAGGCATACACTTAGTGGAACTAAAACAATCCAATCAACATACACATAAATAGGTATATATATTGTAATTTCTGTGTTTTAAAAACTTGACAGAAGGGGCGACTGGGTGGCACAGCGGTTAAGCGTCTGCCTTCGGCTCAGGGCGAGATCCCGGCGTTGTGGGATCGAGCCCCACATCAGGCTCTTCCGCTATGGGCCTGCTTCTTCCTCTCGCACTCCCCCTGCTTGTGTTCCCTCTCTTGCTGGCTGTCTCTATCTCTGTCAAATAAATAAATAAAATCTTTGAAAAAAAAAAAACTTGAAAGAAAAGTATTTTTTAAAATTTTCTTTTCTACGTTCAGTGCACTCTGGTATTTTATTTTATTTTCTATTCTAATATGTGTCTTAATGCTGGTCATAACCCACTAAATTGATTTCTTGACCCACTAATGAGTGGGCTGAAACCTGCAATTTGAAAAACACAGCTTCAGAGATACACAAATCAACCTAGCAGGATAAGAGGACCATAGATAAATTTCGGGTCTCTAGCGGCCACTTTTCACTGATAAGAAAAAGCCCAAAGAACTGAAAACATCAATCAAATAGTGATTGTTTATTTAGCTCTAGGAAGGTCATATGAGAATATGTAAGACTCAAGTTAAGAAAAAAATGTAATAGCACCCCCTACTCTCCCCACCCTGCCAAAAAAACCCAACAGGTTCCTGATCTGGCATTTAATAATCATCACCACTGTTAATCTAACATTGGCTTCCTACCCAGCACTGGGTGCATAATATATTGATATAGATAGATATTTATATAAAGACACATACATATATTTTATATACACATATATAAAATGTATTAACATAAATTATGTATGTCTATATTTGTTATATTTCTAATACATAAATTTAAACTTTTTTCCAGATCATTTTTACAACCTGTCAAAATAATAAAATTAAGTGTTAGATCTGAAACACAGGTCAGTTGGTCCCCTAGTCTAAGCTCTTAACCACTTAGCTATAACCCCATAGGAGTTCTCAACCCCGGCTGCACATCAAGAATCCTCTGTGGAGTTAAAACAGATGCCCAAGTGCTACCCCCAAAAAGAGATTTTTTATGAAGTAGCAAATATTGTAATTACATTTTGTAAACAATGTACTGAATATCATCTCCAACCCATGATGTCAGAAAAGGTCTTTTTTGGAGAGTAGACACTATTGTGTGCCATCAGACATAAAATACCTGACTGAAGTGAACGACTGCCTTGGTTAATAAGCAGCCTACTTTACCTAGAAACTTGATTAGATCGCTGTCATTAGAGACTGGAATTTAATATAAAGCAGTTTTGTCTTAGGTTTGATAACTAAATTCCATTTAGAATTTAACTGCTGACATATCAAAAGGATCTTAACATAAGATAGCCTAAGTGATAAAAATTACAGATTGCACTAGTGTATTTCTATTAATCTATCCATGATTTAAACCATTACCTTCCCACCATATTTTCCTTTATTACCTAAAAGATAAAAAATTCTGAACCTAATGTAACATTAATAAACTCTGCATTCTTCCTGCATTCATTTGCTTCCACCATCTGTAAGAAAATATTTAGTAGCAAGCACCCAGTACAAAATTAGGAGGTTTCCAAGATTTCAAATAATCAAAAAGTGCTTTTGACTACATCAAATAAAATGTATGAACACAAAAACCTTAACAATTTTTGACAGTTAAGTGGGTAATATGAAACCCAGAATTACCACCATTAGCAACCACAAATAACGGGGACTACATACCACAAACACATAAATGGTTAATTACATACATACAATTAGTGAAGCAACAACAATCACTGTTAATAAGGAGCCATGCATTTTCCTCTCAGGAAAAATTCTTTGTAAAAGTCAAAAACAAGCATAAACTATAAATGGTCCACATAAGAATTATTTTATTTGGTCAAATTAAGGGTCCAACTAAAGCACTTATCTATTTCCTATTCAGGCCACGAAATGACCGCACTGCAAAGAAACTCGTCTATGATGTAAACCACAGAGCTAATTACAGACCAATACATGAATAATACCTAAACTATTTAGTGAAAGAAATTACAGCCCATTACCATTAAAATCCAGAGAAAATATCTATCCCAGTGTCTTCTATAACCGTATCTCAAAAGGGGGGCAGGCGGAGGGAGGAAGAAATCACTCATCAAGCTTGTGATATATGGGTTTTTTTTTTTTTAACAAAAGTACTATTATCATAAATCCATAACCACATCTACAATCTAAATATCAAAATCTCTTAAAATATGTGATAATTAAATTTAGAATCATGAGCGTTCATTCTATCCATGACCTTGGGGTCACTGAGAGATTTCTAAAGCATACCTTTTAATCCACGCCATGGTACTTCAAGAACATGTTAAGGTAAGTCACAGCTTGGAACACTTCGATGCACCTCAAAACACCTCAGCCAGTGTATCTGTATCATTCTCCTTTCCTTTTGAGATCATAATGGTTCCGAAGAACTACAATGCTTCCATTTGAATGATAGTCTCATAATTTCAATAACTTAAAAACAAAAACAAAAAATAAGGACTTAAGTGTTGGTGTGTTAAGCCACTAGTGCACTGTTAACTGCTGCCATGACTAAGAAAAACAAAGAGGCTGCTGCTGCTACTATGTCGCCCTGTCATTTTTAATGCGAACCCTCAGATGAATGAGAAGCACATGCTTAGTGGCTGGAGTGACAGCTTTTGCCTTATGGAGATCCACAAAACCCCACAAATCTCTTTGCCCCAAAAGATTCTTCAGTTCTTCTGAAGAAATGAAAATAACTTAAAAGACAGGTCTGAACACTTGGTAGGTGCCTCTGACTGACTATTCCATTCTGTGTTGAATGAGAGCTGGAAATCACCCACACCCCGGCACAAATGGGAACTCATTAATAAACACAGCAGAGGGCCCTGCCCCACCTGATGTTAATATTACAGAATCATTTTAATTCCCTGGAAATCATTAAATTGAAATTCCACGGAGCTCCATTTTTAAAGCTTACCTCTATTAAGACTATGCACGTATCAATGAACAACAGATGGCTAACTATCAAATTGTACTGGGGCTCTGTGACCGCCTTGGTAGGCTGTCTGTCCCCCTTTCCTCCTCACTCCAACCCATCTTTGTTATACAAGAACATTTATAACATTTCATTATTAAAACGATAGGATAAGAAGTTTGTATGTCACATTTTAAATCTAAGAATTCACTCTACTTTTGCCTCAAGTTTGGCGCTCTATAATAGCTACCAGAAGGAATATTCAAGCTATACTACCAATAGTAAAGCTAAATTATCAATATTGTATTGATATCAATTATCATATACATTTGTCATAAAGCAATTAAAATTACTTTAGGATGACTGATCAGAAAATTTTTAATAAAAGCAAGCCATAAGAAGCCTTCCAAAGGGGGGGTGGAAGTCACTGGGAGAAGTCTGGTATACTCTGGGCCTGTGGAACAGCTTGTGTCAAGTTAACAGACAAGAAATGGAAAATGACAATTTCCCAGCTAGAGCTAAAAAGTAGTATGTCCTAAAGAGAAAGTGGAACTATTTCCTGTTTGAGACAGTAGATTCAAATGATGAAAACCTTTCATAGTACAATGTCAGAAAATTACGTATTTCTAAAATTTTGACTTACTGCAGGTTGTGGGGAATGCAGATTACAAAATGTAGGTCACCATTCAGAAAGTAATAATAGTGGCCGGATCGCAAATAGGAAAGAACTCTACCACAACAGGCAGGAAGAAACTAATGAAAAACAATCCAGAGACCTGGTCCCATGAAATCACTACAGCCACAGCCATCTTTCCAAACTGATTGTTTTACCACTCAGTGCAACCTCCTGGCCCTTCCCACTTCAGCTTGAAGCCTCTCACGGGTTACAACTACCTGGAAGGGCACTGGCATTGCTTCCTATACTCTGCTCCTCCAAATAAATGCATCCTCCACCCAACTATCGGGTTAATGTTCTGAAGTACAGCCCCTCCCCTTTGCACATAAAAATTAATGTCCACTACTGGGAAATAAAGCAAGATATAATAAATATGCTAGATAATAAAAAAGCCTAGATGTGAAGCACTAGCTCTTACATCATTTAATTTTCAGAACCTTATTTTATAGAAGAGAAAACAAACACTCTAGTCAAGTGACTGATCCAAGAAAGCATGCAGTAAAAGAACTAGGACTTAAATTTCGATCTTCTACCCAAAGCATCAGCACTTTTGTACTACAATATTGTCGTAGAATACCGTTGGCAAAAGGGGTGGTACTGAGGCTCACTTGCCATCAACTGTGCTGAGCACCTGATGTTATTTCATCCTGATCTACCATTCCTAAGACTGACAGGGTGCCTGCCCCCTTTTACAGCAAGGAGATCAAGGCTCAGAGAGATTTAAGTAATCTGCTATGCCAATCTATCTTCCAGAAAAAATCAAGTCCAACAGTTAACGTTTGTTTTTCAACCTGGCTGATAACAGCAATAATTTAATTTTACAAATGTGTCTCACTCAAAACCCAGTCAATGTATGTAAATGAATTTGTAAAACAAGACTGTATACACATTTAGTAAAGGCACTAAGAATTAGGATCACATATAATCACTAAAATCAGAAATTCCATTTGATTCCTACAAATGAAATCTAGTATTTTCATGGAGTTATACACTTGAAGATCTTTTAAAGATGACTTGAAAATCGCAGCAGTTATCAATATAAATTTTAGGTGACCAAACAAAAATAAGCATGAAAGGTGTTTTCCTTAAGAGGGTACACTAGCCGGGGCAGCCTGGCTGGCTCAGTCGGTAGAGCCTGTGACTCTTGATCTCAGGGCCATGAGTTCAAGCCCCATGTTGGGTGTGGTGCCTACTCAAAAACAAACAAACAGGGGCGCCTGGGTGGCACAGCGGTTAAGCGTCTGCCTTCGGCTCAGGGCGTGATCCCGGCGTTATGGGATCGAGCCCACATCAGGCTCTTCTGCTATGAGCCTGCTTCTTCCTTTCCCACTCCCCCTGCTTGTGTTCCTTCTCTCGCTGGCTGTCTCTCTCTCTGTCAAATAAATAAATAAATAAATAATCTTTAAAACAAAAACAAACACAAACAAACAAACAAGGTATACTGACACATTTTTCGAACTGGGCCCTATCCCATAAACTGCTACTGGTATTAGCCTCACGGGAAGAGAAATTTATTAGCTGAGAGAGGTGAGGCCATTCAGTTGGGTTATCACTAACTAAAAATACAAACAAAATAAAACAGAACAACAAAAACAAATAAAGCAGATGGACAGCTTCATTCAGTGCTTTAAAACATTATTAAACTAAAACAGAAACAAAAAGCACTGAAAAAAATCCCCCAAATTAAAGACAGGAAACTCCTAAGCAACTTCAAATTTGAATGGAAACCATGCATCCACACCACATGCCACTGTTTGTAACAAGTTAGATGACTCAAAGAAACCATTTTTTAAATTGCTGAAACAAAGTCTTGCAGAATTATTACATTTAAGAGTCAAACTGTTACCATAAAAAACCTAAAGGGTCTTTTAAAAAATATCTTCATCAGTAATAGCATTAACCCTTCTGTATAACTCATTTTAATATCCCAAATAGTGGATTATAATAGGAATGCCCATCAGAAATTCTTATGCCCAAACACATACCTTTCAATTTCAAAATTAATGTGTATTAAAGACTATGCATCTGTCTACAAAACATCTCACTTCTTATAAAAGAGCAATTTTTTAAAAAAAAGATTTTATTTATTCATTTGACAGAGACAGCCATCGAGAGAGGGAACACAAGCAGAGGGAGTGGGAGAGGAAGAAGCAGGTTCCCAGCAGAGGAACCTGATGTGGGGCTTGATCCCAGAACGCCGGGATCACGCCCTGAGCCTAAGGCAGACGCTTAACGACTGAGCCACCCAGGCGCCTCTCTCCATGCAATTTGTTACAGCCTCCTTCACTATGCTAAGTGCAAGAGGGTAGCTGCTGTCTCTATCTTTCTAAACCTCTCATCTAATTCCCAAGGACCTGGAACACACTAGGCACCAATGATATAAGTACGTGAAAATGTTATACACCCCATTTTGGATACATGATTGGCAACTAAAAGTTCATGATATGCTCTAAAACACAGTAGGCACACAAATATCTGAGTGAATGAAAGAAAATATTTAGGGATGGTTTATACAGGCTACAATGACAATATTAAGAACAACAGATTTTGAAAGAAGGGAGTTTAACATGGAACACCATTTTCGGCTATTGAATTTTGCTTTGTAACTACTGAATATTTAACATATAGTGCTTTTGAAGGTAGATCAGCACTACTGCTAAAGCATAAACTTTAGAAAATTGGAAACAGATACCAGTAACTTGAAATTTTTATGCTTTTATAAACAGCCTCACATAGTAATCTGAAATGACAATAACGAATGCATTCAATATTACTTACTAAGAACGGACTGGGAATGTCTTTCTGACAACACAAGAATAAGTTATGGTATAACCATACAATGGAAATTATAGTCAATAATACTGAAATTGGAAACATGGTAATATGTTAATTATATATGGTTACTTAACCATATGTTGTGTTTTCCCACATTAGGTATAGCTGTATGTATTTACGTATTTTAACAAACATAGAAGGTTATAAATACATTTATAAGTATCTAAGTTCCACGAGATCAAGAACCATTTCAGACGTATCTCCAGCACTTATCACAGTGCCTTGAGAGGTGTCTTCACATAGGTGACTATTTAAAGCTCGGTAGTTAGAAAAAAGGGCTCTGAAGAGGACTGCCTAGTTTTGAATTGAATTCCAGATTCACAACTTAGCAGCTATGCAATTTCAGGCAAGTTAATAATCACTAGGCACCTTAGCTTCTCCTTTTGAAAAATTGGGATAAAAATGACTTTCTTGTAATGGAAGAAAACAATGAGTTAATACATGTAAAGGCTTTAGATTAAGTATCTGGCACAGACTGGTGCCCCAATGAATCAGAGATGAGGTGAGAAAGAGAAGCAGTGGGTTCTCAAATACCTGAGTAAATGAATGGACACTGTCTTTAAAATACAGACAGAAATGCTAAAAGTATATACAAATATTAAGGAGTTTTTCAAACTTTGCTTACCATAATCAAAAGTAGATTTTTACGTAACAACCTAATACACGTTCCAGTAGATATAACTATATTCTGTTGTAAATTCATTTTTTTAAAAGATTTTATCTATCATCTATCTATCTATCTATCTATCTATCTATCTATCTATCTATCTATCTATCGAGACAGAGAGAGAGACAGAGAGCACAAGCAGGGGGAGCAGCAGGCAGAGGAAAAAGCAGGCTTCCTGTTGAGCAAGGAGTCTGATGTGGAGCTCAATCCCAGGACAATGTGACCATGATTCCAGCCGAAGGCAGACGCTAAACCAACTGAGCCACCCAGGCATCCCTGTCATAAATTTATTTAAATGTTGGTTGCAACCCACTAAATTGATTTCATGACAACTAGCAGGTCACCTTCTAAACCATGGACTCTTAAGTTCTCCTTTATTTTTGTCCTTCAACTTTATGTTTCTAAAGACGGAGCAAGAATATTTACCCATTAAATCAAGAATCCCCTCAGAAAACACTCCAAAAAAAGTCTTTGCTTTGTCACATATTTCTGTTTTACTCTTTCTAAATCCTACTCTTTACTTTTAAACCACCAGAAATTTCAACAGAAAAAATTTGAGAGACTGTTAAAAGGTGATATAGAAATTTGCCAGCTTTTAACATATACCTAGGCAGACTTACTTCTGAAAAAAATTAAGTTTGGGCAAGAGAAGAACACAAAATTAACAAAGGTATGAAAGAACACAGGTTGCTGAGTTTGGTATTTAGCTGGAGAACTGCATTCCCACAGGGTCTTTTCCTGGTCTCAGAAGCTGGTCTCTTCCCACCCATACAAAGACAACGTATGTTCTAGCCACACTGGAACTTACAAAGTTTTCAGAACACACCCTGGGGTTTCAGGTCTCTGGACCTTTGCACATGCTATTTCACCACACCCTCCCACACACCTAAACTGCAGGAGCAGTGTGTGAAATAGGCTTTAACACCACATGATAACAGAAGAATAAAGGAGAGAAAAAATGAAATAAGTGAGACCAGAAGTGAAAAACCTTTTTAAATACTTTCAGTGCCTACAATTAAGACATGTGAGCCAAGTGGGTATTTTTACATAAATTCTCATAGATTTATTATCTATAAAAAATGTTTAAAAAGAAAAATACTGAAAACTGAATTGATGAAACAAAGTCTTTTAAATTAGATAACAATTTACATGATGTGTTCTATGGACACTTGAACTGTAAATAGAGTTTTGTCAAACAAATACTTGGAAAATGACAGAAAATTAACCACCACTACTATCAAAAGTATGCAAATCATATATTCCAGTAATTTCAACTCTAGGTTTTGGCAATGCTAAAAAGGATTATAAATCTAAAGCTAAACCTGACTTTGAGTAACTTTCAAAGAAACTTCCCAAGAATAATAAACTATTCTGATTCCCATCCTGATAGTAAAACTGCAATTCCTTTTCCAATTAGGGACAAGGGGACATCAGAACCTATAACTAAGAGGCTAAACTCAGGATCAACAAGGCTCAATAACTAAGATACTTGTGATCCAGAAATTCTGAAAGACGGAATATTCAGCTAATTTTACTTTTGAGGAACTCCTAACTGGGAAAACACTTTTCTTAAAATGTATATCCTAATCGTCAGTAACACTGATAAAAACTTCTATCAAGGCTCCCATGCTGCTGCTACTCTTAAAGTAGCAAACACCCAAGGTTCAACCACGATACGCCTTTGTATTTTTGCTAGAATTCTAGATCGTACAGTATACACAGGTACAATTTAACCATAAAAACACACACGCATGCATACACACACATACAACTCTTTTTCAGACTGGTGTTCGCAAGTTGTTACCTGTCCGCGAGACCACAGGTAGGAGGGTGGGGAAAGTGGAGAGGGACATGAAAAACCAGTAGTTCAAAAGCACTGAGTACTACTACTCAGCCGTCAAAGAAAATGAAATCTTGCCATTTTGCACCGAAGAGGATGGAACTAGAGGGTATTATGCTAAGTGAAATAAGTCAGTCAGAGAAAGACAATTATCATATGATCTCACTGATATGTGGAATTTAAGAAACAGGATCATAGGGGAAGAGACGAAAAAATAAGATGAAACCCAAGAGGGAGACAAACCATGAGAGACTATTACCCACAGGAAACACACTGAGGGTTGCTGGAGGGGAGGGAGGTGGGGGGATGGGGTAACTGGGTGATGGACACTAATGAGGACACTTGATGTAATGAGCACTGGGTATTATATAAGACTGATGAATCACTGACCTCTGCCTCTGAACCCAATAATACATTATATGTTAATTAACTGAACTTAAAATTTAAAAAACAAATGGGAAAAAAAGTGCTAAGTAAAGGATGTTAGTGTAGGAAAAGCAGTAGTAGTAAAGTAAATCAGCTCAAAAACCCGACTACGCATTTATTCAGAACAAGCAAATTGACAGAAGCTGCTTTCCAGTCTAGAACTAAGAACTGCTAAAAAGACTGAATCAAGTTTACCTCTAATTTCTTTGTACTTTTTATGTATATACATATTTATAAAAGTGTTTAGGGGTGAACTGGGTTTCTATTGTTTCTCCTTCAGCTTAGTTGCTTATGTCTCTTTTTGTTTAAAATAAAATGTAAAGTATGATGACTTAAAAGAGTATGTCATCATGAGTGATACAAGTATGTGCTGATCAAATTCTGGACTTGGAGTCAGGAATCATAGGTTAGAAACTTACTGAACATGTAGCAATGGTAAAATCACGATCTCTCTGTGGCTAATACCAGTGCAAAACTGCAGTAATAACACTTATATGTGAAAGCATCTAAAACACTGCCCACCTGAGGACGCATAAACATTTACTGACTTTGGAAACACAACTTGGTAATCAGTTACAATGTCTGCGAACGCCACAATTCTAGAATCAAAATAAAACACTTTCCTAGGAATGTTTTAATATTCAAAAAGCACTTATGATTTAAGTTTGTTTTAAAAAAATTTCACACTTAATGTTTATTCCAATTATGTGGGCGATGATCCAGTCTGTGGCTCTAATTCACGCTTTCAAGCGCTCTCTCCTTTCTCGACAAATTCATTAACTTAACAAATATTTGAACAACTACAATGTGAAAGCCCTTTTTTAAGTACTAAAGACACTACAGTGCACAAATCAGACCAAAATCCTTCGCAGAGTTAACACAGTAATTAAGAATTTCATATGGTGGTAAACGCTATGAAGATAAGTGGAGAAGGAAAGGACAAGAAAGACAGAAGAGAGGATGCAATTTTAAACAAGCCCCCACTAAGGTAATATTTGAGCCAAGATCTGAAAGAGGTGATCAAAGGAGGATTCCACGCGAAGGAAATAAACACTGGTCCAAGGATCCTGAAGCAGGAGACGAGCATGGCTAGCAGAACACAGAGGCTATAGGAGGATACTAAATGAGACGTTATGTGAGTGTATGTGAGTGTGGGTGTACACGCACATGTTCTTGGGGACACCACCGATCACGAAGGCCTTCAGCTTTTTATTCTAAATTCTGAGTCGATGAAGATCAACATCTGAGCCAAGAAAGCTCAGCAGGAGTCTGGCTGGTGAGCAGAGAAAGATGTTAAGGCAGAAGGGAAGCAGCAGCAGAGACCAAATAGGCGGCCACTGTGCCTATGGAGATAGAGAGGATGGAGCCTTACACCAGACTGAAAGCAGTGGACACGTCACATGTGATTAAAAACTATGGGCATATTTGAAAGACAAAGTGATGACATCTGCTCACACACTTTATGGTGGAGTTGGAGCAGAAAAAAAGGAGAGGCAATGGTGACTCCAAGGTTTCTTCTAGTCTCAGCAACCCAAAGGATGGAATTACTTACGGAGATGGGGAAGACCTCCGATTTAAGGAGGGAGGTTTCAGTAGCTTGGTCTGAACATAATAAACTGGATAGGCTCAGATATTCTAACAGAGTTTATTCCAGTTTATCAGAGCTTTCTGCCAAGGCTAGCGAGATGTGACCAGCCAAGTTAGTGTATTTAGTTCTCTCCTGCAGTTGGATATTTGAAAAAACAAAAACAAAACTGAGGAGGTAGAAGTTTTATTTATTAAACGAGTGTTCTGATAATCTTAGTATTTTGATTATGCATCCCCTGTGCCATCTGCACTTGACAGTATTAAATAAAACATAATATTGTGGTAAGAATACTTAAGAAAATCTCTAATTACAGAGACTAAGAGAGAAAGTCCATATTCAAACACTGTAGAGGTAAAACAAGGCCATTTCAGGGAAGAACAGCAAATTATTATCTGATGCTCTCCAGCCACTAAAACGCTTCTCAGTCTCAAACCCATAGATTAGAAATAATAAATTTAATAGACAACATTCACGGACTGCTTTCCACATGCTAGGCGTCTCGCTTAAATTACCAACTACTTCTATTAGCTTACTTTTTACAAAGAGGCTGAAAGTAATAAATCAAGCTAAAGAGCTATCCCGTAACTTTAGCCATCCTAGAAAGAACTAGTTTAAGTCTCCAGAGACTCCTTTTAATCTGTTGTTTTAATTTTCCATTACCATCTTCATCTATATTTTGTATTCTCTGCATGCTTTTCAATTTTCCAGTGCCAAATGTTATCAAAGTTTGATGTGCAGCAATATGTGTGGGTATATGTTTTGATAAGAAAGGAACATCAAGGGGCGCCTGGGTGGCACAGTGGTTGGGCATCTGCCTGCAGCTCAGGGCGTGATCCTGGCGTTCTGGGATCAAGCCCCACGTCAGGCTCCTCCGCTATGAGCCTGCTTCTTCCTCTCCCACTCCCCCTGCTTGTGTTCTCTCTCACTGGCTGTCTCTATCTCTGTCAAATAAATAAATAAAATCTTTAAAAAAAAAAAAAGAAAAAAGAAAGGAACATCAAGGGGCGCCTGGGTGGCTCAGCTGTTAAGCATCTGCCATCGGCTCAGGTCATGATCCCAGGGTCCTGGGATTGAGCCCCACATCGGGCTCCCTGCTTGGCGGGAAGCCTGCTTCTCCCTCTCACACTCCCCTTGCTTGTGTTCCCTCTCTCGCTGTCTCTCTCTGTCAAATAAATAAATAAAATCTTAAAAAAAAAAAAAAAGGAACATCAAGGAAAAGCATGTATTAGTGAATTCCGAAACAACACATTTTCCTGAAATGGAACTGTGCTGAAATGTATTAAAAGGAGTCACAATTCAGAAGATGGGCCCGCAATTACAACTCTGGTAGAGAGTAATGGACTGCAGAGAACAAGGAAAGGGAGTATGTGCTTTCTAGAGAGTAATGAATAAAAAGAGAAAGGAACCTCCCTCATACACTTATTCTCACCTCTGTTCTCATTGTAACTTCAGTTAGAAAATTATTATGACAAAGAATCAAGATTTTGGAGACGGTTTCATGATTAACAGGTAACACCGTCTTGAGGCAACTTATTCAACCCTATTTTATAAAACTTGTAACACTTAGGTTAGTTCATCAGGTGCAGGGCTGTTTTATTTCATCCACCCCTAATAATTCGAAATTCTTTCAAAAACTGATTCCTCAGTCAACCAGACTAGAACATCTATTATAACACCTTCTCTCCGTTTTGGGCACTTCAAAATGTGCAAAATTGTGTACATATTGCTTAAGTCTCACAATATTCCAATCATTATATTAAAAACCCCAGGTCTTCTCCTGTTTATGCTACACCTTTGACCGTTATGGTGTCTACCCACATAGGATAAGCATTTTAGGTCATTCTTCCAATAGCCATGATATGTGTGAGTTGTACAAAGTAAGATCTTTTGTACTCATCTTTGTGGCAACAAACACTATTTCCTAACAGCGGACCTATAGAAAAGTACCATGGTTTGTACAGTTTCATCAAACTCAATTTTATTGTATTCACACTCTAATTACAAAACAAAAAAAGGCCTATTCCACCCCCCAAAAAACCCCAAAACAACCCAAGTGTCCATGGCAAATGGACAGATTTTAAAATATACATATACATACAGTGGAATACTAAATGGAATACTATTCTGCCATAAAAAGAAATTGACACATGCTACCTAAAATGGATGAAACTTGAAGACATTATGCTAAATGACACAGCCAGTCACAGAAGGACAAATACTCTATGACTCTACTTATTATGAGGTACCTAAAGTTAAATTCATAGAGATAGAAAAGCAGAATTTTGGTTTCCAATTTACTCATCAAGGCTCAGTAGGGAAGAATGGAGACTTACTGTTTAATGGGTTCAGAGCTTCAATTCAGGAAAATGGAAGAAGTTCTGGAGATGGGATGGTGATGATGGTTGTACTTAGTAACACTGAACCATACAATTAAAAACGGCTAAAATTTTAAATTTTATGTGATGTATATTTTACCACAATAAAAAAGTAAACACACCTTATAGAAATATATCAGTGGCTAGTAACTTACCTTATTCCTTGTATTTTAATAAAAATTTCCCTTATTTTTCCCAAACCTATTTTTCATTCTATTTTTATTATCTTCATAAAAAGTGCCACCTATGCACTCAGAGAGCCACAACATTCAATCTTTTACCTTCTCATCCTAAGCCACCAAGTCTTACAAACTGATTTTATTAAATCTGTACCACTGCTTGAATCTGATTCCTTCCTCTCATTTCTAATGCCCTGGCCTTCATTTAGCATATGATCATTTTAACAGCCTTATAGCCAATCTCCCCCATCCTCAAAAACCTAGCGTTCACAGTTCTTGCCCTTGAAATACACCTCACGTGTAAAACCTTTGGGTGGGGGGGTGCCTGTGTGGCTCAGTCAGCGTCCGACTCTTGGTTTCAGCTCAGGTCATGATCTCAGGGTTGAAGTCAAGCCCCAAGAAGGCTCCGTGCTCAGCGGGGAGTCTGCTTGGGATCCTCTCCCTCTCCCCCAACTTGTGCTCACCTGCGCACACATGCATGGTCTCTCTTTTCCTAAAATAAATAAATCTTTAAAAAGAAAAAAACCTTTTGAAAGGCTTCCACTGTCCATTCAAGTTTAAACTTCTGAACAGCACATTAAAGAATACTTCTGTTACTTGGTCCAGCCTACCTTTGTAGACTCATCTTCCACAAACCCCTTCCTTCCTATACTCTACATCAGATTCTTTACTCCCTCTTTCCTCACTGTATCTACTAGGCCCTCCTGCCTCCATGCTTTTACTCATGCTTCTTTATCTGTACAGAACCCCTTGGGTTTCCACTCCTATTGAAATCTATTCACCAACTTTCACATACTGCTATATATATGGGTGTAAGTAATATAAGCTTTTGGAGAACAACTTGGCAGCATCTATCAAAACTATAAATGAATATATCCCTGCAATTCCACTTCAAAGTATGTCCTACAAAAATACTCATGCAAATGTGGCACACAAAGATATTTACTACAGTGTTGTTCCTAAAAGAGAAATATATCTAGTTTACACCAAATGGGAACTGGCTAAAAAAAATTCTGTTATACCTATATTATAAATGTAGAATACTACACTGATTACAAAAAACAGCGAACTAATCCTAAATATATGCCAAGAAAGAACTCAAGAGTCACCATTAAATTTTAAAAATAAACATAACACAGAAGATATGAACACAATATGAGCCCATCTGCCCTGAAGAAAACCCAAACTATATGTATGTACTTTAAACATGTAAGTACACAGAAAATTGTCTGGAAGAATATACCCCAAATTTTTAACAGAAGTCTCTGAGGAAGGGACTTCTTATTTATCGTAACAATGATACAGGAATATATTCTTGTATTAATTGTGTAACATGTCAGTAGGTCACAGACAAGCAGGAAGAGCCAACACAGACAGACGAGACAGACTCACTTCTGATCTATCTGGCCTGATCTAGTACCTACTCTTATTTAGCCAATGATACAGCACCTAACTGAATGGCAGCGGCTCTACAGAGCAAAAGCACACGCAGCCTACCTGCGCACAGATTTACCTTGGCACTCACAGCTATGAGTAACACACCTGGGTTCAGTTCTAGCAGAAAACAGCCACATTCTCACTAGGCCACTACTCAGGCTTACCTTTCAACTGACTTTCTGTTCTCTTCCATTTAAAAGAATGTTTACAAACAATGGCACTCGGGGCTTGTGAATAAACTCATCAGTCTCCCAACAAGAACTGCATCGTGACTAGGAGGGGCGAAGGACAGAGTCAGTACCTAGGTTTTCACGAACAAAATTTCCTGCCTCCAGATTTCCAGAACTCATCCTCCTCTAGCATAATTCAAAAGTTTAAAAATAAGAAGAGGAAGAAAAAAAATCCTTGCTGAAGTTTGGCTGAAACCCTCAGTCTGAACGAATCATTTCTTCTCCCATACCTCAAAGTTCCTTGGGAAATGTCTCTGATTTATAGGAGCCACTGTGTTCTCCTTACATTATAGTTATGAGCACTGATAGATTCCCCATTGAAAGCACAAACTACTGAGGACTAAACTTTCTTAACTCATCCTTTATAAAACTTGAGGTGTTCAAAATTCTTGTCTGTACCAGGTTTTCAAGAAACAACTCTGAATACCATTTGTTGAAAATATTTCAGTGTATGATACTAGACAGTTTACAGATGGGGTATTTTTAACTTCAGAAATAAAAATGTCAATAGGCAACATCAATTCAAAAAAGACTCAATAGTAAGTTTTAAATGGAGTTCCATTTCAATTTATTTGGCAAAATGAAAGCTTTGAATTGGAAGAGAATTCTCAAAAACCACAACATGTCATGGACAAAAGTATGAAGTATAAAACTTTCCATGGCTCTTAAATAGAAAAAAGTTCTTCCCTACTGTAATCTAAGGATAAAAACCTGTTTGTGTTCCCTTCATATCATAAGAGCCTAAATAAAATCAGTTTCTACATATTCTGATTATCTGATCAGTTTTCTATATAAATCTTTGCCAAAAAATGAAAATACAAATCTCATTTACCACATTTTATGTATGCCTTCCTTGTGACCTACATTTGGTGGCAAAAACACAATCCTGTCTTCTTATATTTTGTATTAAATAAAATTGATAGATGTAAAAATTACTGAAAATGTTAAAACTTACTGAAAATATTCCTTGGTAGTGCTATATGTTATGTCATGCTCTGAAGAATACTGTGAATTATAAGAGCTAACATTTATTAAACTTCATGGGTAAAAAAGATTGTCTAGTATTATCTCATTTACTTACTACCAACTCTATGGGTAGGTATAATAATTCCATTTTATAAGTACAGAAACTGAGGCTTAAAGAAGTCAAGTAACTTGTAGAAAGGAACATTTAAATGGCAGACCAGAACTCGAAGGCTGGTCTGATTCCAAAACTAATACTCCCCTGCCAATCATCTTATGCAATTTTTTAAATCCAACCAAAACAAAAACTCTCTTCTTCTACAATGTAGGTTCCTCTGCTGTGAATTACTTCTTAGGTGACTGGAAATAGGAGAGTGAGGCTGGTGTGAAAGAATTCATGCTGGCATAGAACACAATTTTTTCCTAGCATGTTAATGTTTTGAGGCAACTGGAACAAGCTCTTTCACAATGAGAGATAAAACCTTAGCAATAGATAAATATTTTAAGGAAAAAAATCTGAAAATCTACAAAAGTACTTTCCTTTCTTATAAGTAGTGGCTGATTTAGTGGCTTCAGGAATTGTTCCTCTTTCAGCTAAGTTCCACCTATTTGGCAAAGCTGCCTGTGCAGATGAGGAAGCTGGGGAAAAAAAACAAAACTCCCCCCTGTATTCAAACACTGTATTAATGAAGAAGGCTACACATCTTGGATTAGATTTTTAATTTCAATGAAAATAGGCTCTTACAAGCAGTGTCTATAATCTACAACCAGGAGGAGGCTGGAGCTCAGGGTTTAAGACCCCAAAGACTGATGGTAATAGAAGGTACACAAAAGCTAGACTTTTGTTTTTTTATTAGAATTGCTATTGGTTTGGGTTGGTATTTAAGAGCAGTGTTCCATGGATTTTCAGTAGTCTGCCCCACCCCTTATGCCCCAATATAAGCTACATTACTTTCATGGCAGGATTTTGCAGAATTCAAGGTCTGTCAATATATATATATATGGCATTGTGGCAGAAACTCCTGCATGCATGGGACAAAACGATTCCTATGAACCTTCTGCATATATGGACTTAATAAAATCCCATCGATAGTTTTTTCATTTGGTTTTGGTTTTTAAAAGCTGTGAAATAAACTCCAATCCTACAGACAAAACAATGAAATGTACGTTAAAACTGCTATCATTACGACAAAAATGCAGAAGTAGAGATTAATGCTACTTTGAATTTAAAACAATTTAAATGACTTTTTGTTGACCTTTAAAAAGATCAACAATATCATCAACAGTAACAGCTTATTGTGATCCCAAAGTAGACACACAAGAAAACACACACACACCAAAGTGGCTCTTAGCATACTTCCCTTCTTAACTAGAGAAGCTGATGTTACACAGTGACCCTACTGAGTAACCTATTGCATAAAATAAGGCAGTAGGTTCTATCCAGCATACATAGAATTCCAAATATAAAAACATACTATCAAAACAGGAAGCAAAAGATAAAACATAGTTTGTATAAAAAACAGGCCATCTAAAGATATTTTGATAGACACAGTTGCCTTGAATTAATTGCTCAAAACATAAAGCATTCAAAAAAAATTGTTTCAAGTGATGCCTGGAGACCTAAGTATGTGGTTAAATGGGTTCTGGTACCAATTCCAACATGGGGAGGGGGTTTCCCACACCAACAAGCAGTTCTCTGGACACCAGCAGGATGTCCTAACGGTTCAGCTTAATTCTGACAATACCCGGAGAGACAGATCCCCCAGGTGAACAGTTCTGTCCCACAACACTGTCCCCCACCCCCACTTCAGATGCTGGTCACAAGTCAAGGTTATTACCTTGTGCTTCAGACACAGACCAGCTATAGACTAAAGGCTCCAATGACGTTCTTCTTGGGTTTGATTGATTCCCAAGTGCAGCTCACAGTACTGAGGGAAACATTTTACCTACTAGATTTCAAGTTTATTATAAAAGGATATAACTAAGGAACCACCCAATGGAAGAGATGCACAGGGCAAGGTATGGTGAAGGGGCAAAGAGCTTCCATGCCCTCTCCAGCCACAACACTCTCCCAAGTGAAACCTCCCAAGTAAATACCTCACCCCCAAGTGTTCACCAACCTGGAAGCTCTCTGAACCCTGTCCTTCTAGGTTTTAGTGGAGGCTTCAGTACACAGTCATGATTTATTAAACCACTGGCTTTTGGGAATTGGTTCAACTTACAGAGATGGTGAGGAGGGGAGGAGGACTGAAAGTTCCAACCCTCTAATCACACGGTTGGCTCCCCTGGGAACTAGCCCCATCCTGAGGTGCTTTCCAAAAGTCATCTCATTAACACAAGAAAGAAACCCTTGGGGCGCCTGGGTAGCGCAGTCGTTAAGCGTCTGCCTTCAGCTCAGGGCGTGATCCTGGCGTTATGGGATCGGCGTTATGGGATCGAGCCCCACATCAGGCTCCTCCGCTGGAAGCCTGCTTCTTCCTCTCCCACTTCCCCTGCTTGTGTTCCCTCTCTCGCTGGCTGTCTCTCTCTCTGTCAAATAAATAAATAAAATCTTAAAAAAGAAAAAAAAAAAGAAACCCTTATCACTCTCACCGCTTAGGAAATCCCAAGGCTTTTTAGCAGCTGTCAGCCATGCAATGTGAGCAAAGACCAAAATATATATGAAAAAGACCGTGCGGTTATCAGATTGATCAAATACATATTTCTTATAAATCACAGTATCACAGTGTCAAATATTTACGTCTTTTTCTCACTGATCTAAATATCAGGACTTCATACTGCCCTACTTCCCTATCCCTATCTGAATATCTTAGTATTTATGTATTTCATATGTCAGAGATCACATATTAATCTGCATAACAGTACTATACTTATTGTTTAAATCAACAGCATTGGGAGAAAAGTTACGCACCTTAATAAAGCAAAAATTTTTCAAGTAGCTATTTAGGTAATCCAAAATGAATGTGTAAAACATGTTAGCTCCTGGAAAGTTCCTTTCCTTTACAATTACATCTAGCTCAGGCAAATAAATTTGTTCATCTTCCTTAACTATCAATTTAGAATAAAACAGTTATTCAAAATCATGTTTCTTACCAAGACTTGGCCTGCCTACATTTTTTATCTGTCCCCATGCAAATCCAGAAGCCACACAAGCAAATTATTACTTTGCATACATCCTCATCTCATACTCTCACACCCAGTATCTGTTCTCCACATCAAATGAGAGCAACCCTGCATTTACCACTGGTCAGGCCAAAACCCACAGGGCTATCTCTGACACCCCTCTTTACTTCACATACCGTATATAATCTAGGCACACTCTGTCTCAGGATCTTTACAAGTGCTGTTCCTACTGCCGGAATGTTCTTCCCCCACATGCATGCATGACTCAATTCTCACTTTATCCATAAGGTTATTGGCTCAAATATCACAATCTCAGTGAGACCTTCCACAAGCACTTTATCTTGTTTCAACCTCTTCCTAACATGATACTCCCTATCCCCAACTTTTTCTTCTAAAGCCCTTATCTCAATATTTTACTTTTTTTTTTTTGTCTCTCTCTCACTCACTAAAATGTATTTTTAGTATGACTTTTTTTCTTTAAGTAAATTCAAACTCATGACCCCAAGCTCTACTGACTGCACCAGCCAGGCACCCTTTCTCACTAAAATGTAACCTCTATACACTGACAGAGATTGTTTGGTTTTGTCCACTGGCATATCATAGTACCTGGAACACAGATGATGCTCAAAAATCTTTGAGTTTAACACTAGAGCTCATTCTATGTCAGATGATCTCAACCTGAGGAAAGAGATGTCCCACAATGTGAAGGATTGGTAAGGCTGCCCTCACTGACTGATTTGTTTCAGCATATCACTAATTGCCTACTTCCATGAACTGAACTCCCAGAAAAGAGAAAGGCCTTAGGATGATTTCCTCAACAAAACAGACATTGGACAGAATACTAATAATCAAGCACTCTAAATAAATAAATGGCAGAAGGGTATTCTCTTTCCTCCTAGTATTCGTTCTTTACCAAGTAAAAATAACATTAGCTAATCATATGAGAATACAACAAGACAGTCAAGGGGCACCTGGCTGGCTCAGTCCATACAGCATGCAACTCTTGATCTTGGGGTTGTGAGTTTGAACCCCACGTTGGACACAGAGCTTACTTAAAAAAAAAAAAAAAAGAGGGAGACAAGACAAAGATAGAAAAAACCAAGACAACTTTTAAAAATATAAGTTTACGTGTATTATCAATAACCTGATATTACATATAAATTTCAACCCAGAAATATTAGCAAATGACAGTATAAAGCAATCACGATTAACAAGATACTTAAAAAATTAAGTGCCTAAACACATACCACATTACTACAGGTTGTGATTCTTCCTCTCCAGCAAGGTTTTAAAGTCGTGACTTTCAACTCGGAACTTGGAAAATTTAACTATATATGTTTACATGCCTCTTTTGCGTGTGGTTTCCTATAAAATAGTGTAAGATAAGAAGCCACCTACCATGGGGAAACACTTGTTCTTCCTGCTATGGTAGAAAGGGCTGAAATATGACTTGGGGAATAACATGAACATAAGCCAAAATGTATTTTCTGTCAGTAAATTATTGTATAGATATACACACAAAACACAGCTGAAAATCATGAAGACTATTATTAGAAAAAAAATACATAGTGTGGGAAATTTGCCATATAGGTGGTAGTAGAGATGGCTTTTCTCATATGCCTCAGTTTATAGTCTTCGCTGACTTCTGAATGAAATGCAAAATTTTCTAAGAAAGTATCCATGTAAAAATATTCTCAACTGCAAATTCATTCCACGGTTAAATATTTCCTAAGTGTCTTTTACATAACAGGCACTCTTCCAGGTCCAAGTGATAGAGCAACGAACAAAAGACAAGGCGCCTTCGGGAGGGAGCTTCTTTGGCTTCTTTAATAAAAGCATTTTATGGAAAATTAGTGAGACCATTATGTGCTCAGAGAGACTGCTTTAACCAAAATAAAAGAAGAATCCTGTAAAAAGCTTACTGAAATCCCATCACACAAGAACTCATTCATTTCATCTTTCATTTGCAAGCAACAAAAATGATGACAGAATGGCACAAAGTACTACCAGATGTTATGGATATTGCCAGTTTTATAAAACAATGTATCTTCATGAGATAAGGAGTAACCATGAAAATCTCCTGTACCAGGGAGGTCTGCTCTTTATCTGGTGGCAAAGCACTTAAAAGGGTTGTGAAACTTGACAGTTACTCTTTCTTCTTATACAAAAATGTCCCAGAATTGATTACTTTTCCTCTGAAGACAAGCAGCTTCCTGTAGTATGCTATCTAGAGGTTATTTTTGTAAAATTAAAAACTCTTAAGGTAAACAATGGTTTGTCAGCTAAGAAAAATCACCTGATTTGCACAGAAATAAAATGAACTTGAATCTAGCTCTCCGAATCACTCTACCACAAAAAATTAACCAAGATTTTAAAAAGTAATGACATGTATTATGTACACTTATCCAATTTAAAATATAGCAAGGTGGTTTTTAAATACAGTGGTGCCATTAAAAAATACCTCGTGAAGATAAAAAGGGATTCTTCCATTCTATTTAAGTATCTTTAAAACCTTACTTCATTTTTATCACAATATTTGTTAACACTGCAAACTTCTGTACACATTTTGATGTGTCTATTATTAAAGTACAACAGTTCACTGTAATTACACAATTGTGTAAATACACAATTAAATATACCGGGGTATATGTTAACTTTCCACAGGCTCAGGGGAGCAATCAGAAGTCTAGAGACTGTGATACAGTACAAAACAGAAGAAAAGTGCTGCATGTGTCACACACAGCTGTCGCAGTGCACGGATAAGACCCCAAAGACACACAACCTTCTCTGGCTTCACAGGAACTAACTAAATCCACCATTTCAGTGAATCACCCCAAGCAAAAGATATGAAAAATCAAGCATAAACACCATCCCTTCAGGAGAAAAACAATAAAGACTCTCAATCTTAAAACAGGACTGTCAATGTGAAAAGACCGAGAAGTTAACAGAACCAAATTCATGAATGTCCTCATAGTCACAGCATTACTGAATGTGCACCCACCTCCCCAACAAAACCCCTTTTAAAAAGCACCCCAAAAAAGTTTCATCCCCTTCCCTCCCTGTGTTCCTTCCAATCAGTATCTAAACAAGTCAAGCCTATTCTACCTTTAAAAGCACCATCACAACACCTACAGCTCCACTCATACCAAGTTCATAACCACTGCTCCTAAAAGAGCTGTCTCCACGTCCTCACCCATGACAAGCCACATTACAGCTGCCGCCACTCCACTGAAATTGTTCTTACCAAGGTCTTTCAAGTCCTAAAGCTGGTGAACACTTGGATTTATAGCAGTTGCCCTCTTTCCAGCATCTGACACAACTGACTAGTTTTCCCTCCTTCTAAAAGTACTCTCTTCATTTTTGTGACACTACATTGTCTAGGTTTTGTCCCACCTCTTTCATTATTAGTTTTTTCCCACTGGTTTCCACACCTCTACCCATTCCTTAAACGTTGATGCTCACCAGCAGTTTGTCCCTGCTTAACTCCAACTCTCCCAGGGTGGTTTTGCCCACTCCCAAAGTTTTAATTACCATCTAAAAGTCTTCAGGTATGTCTCTCCAACCTTGACATCTCTCCTGAGCTCCAGGAACCACAAACCTAACACATATACATAACTGGCCACCAGATACCTTCATCTATCTCTTACAAGGACCTCAAACTCAACACACTCAAAACCAGAAACTTCTTCCCCCAACACCAACTACTCTACTATGCCATTTATCTCAGTGCCATCTCATCTCAACAAATGGCACCAACGCCCTGCCCCTGACAACATGTGTAAAGCACCAGAATTTTTTTCCTTCTTGACAAATTTTTGACAGCTCCAAAGTTGAGATAGATCTACCATAACTCTTACAACTTGCCCTGACCAGTTATATTAAAAGTAAAGCCCAGCCCTATCTTTCCAAAAGGCAATCTGTCTTCACTTATATCTCCAAAATATTACTGGCTTTCTTTCAGATGTCATTAAGAAATGATGTCAAAAAACAAACATTTCTTGCTAGTGAGTAAATATAGCCTACAAATGTAAAGTTCTTAGAATCATATTGACTGTGGTTTTGAAATTTCTGGAGCTTAAGTACACATGGGAATCTCCAATACATGTGTGCACGTGTTTTTAAATTTCCAACAGAAAGAAAACAGAAGGGGAAAGATAATCCTATTAGTAACAAGTAAAATCTCCATAAAAGCTTCACATCAGAGCTGAAAAAAGATGCGATTTTATAATTATAAGCCCCTGCATCACTGTATTCTCTGAAAATCTTCCTCATACACAATGGAAACCTATCCTTAAGCCTAACAAAACTCCCAATGCCTCATAGCACTGGATGGGCTGGTCATCTGACTAGACAGAAATGAAAATAGCACACTGATGTCAGAGCTAATGAAAGTCAAAAAGTGGAAGAGGTAGCTAAGGAATCCCTGAAAGGACAGCTGAAGCATTAGAAGCCACTATTAATTTCTCTAACACAAACAGATTACCTTCCCCAGGAGCGTGGGAACTATACACACTTCCAACTTTTTACAATTTCTCAAATTCACTAAGTCATTTTATCATCTGCATCATATTCTATTACTAGGTGTGATCTTTCAAAAGGTGTGATTAGGAAACCATCCAACATAAACATGAACCTCAGTAGGCAGTGTTAAGGACCAGCGCTAGGAAAGCCATCTGTTCGATGGAAATAATATTTCTACTTCCCTAGTGATTACAGCTATCCATAACAACTGTGAAATCCCAAGAGAAGAAATTTTAACTGCCTCCAAACTAATTATTCATATAAACTGGCCAAGAAATTAAATGTTACACAAAGGGCTCTCTAACTCCTAATATTTTTTGGCTAATTATTTCACTGGTACTCTACATCTGCTCTACTAAGATCTGGTTATGAATCAGAGGTAACTCACAGAGAATGCTTTTATATCTAAAAGTGACTACAGATAATAACTACAATTCACAAAAATTGTTATTTTTAATGTGCAAAAAAATCACCCTGAAAACATGTCCCACACAATAGAGGAACAGATGTTACTGTCAAAGTTTAAACATTATTACTAGGAGGAATGAGACTAAATTTAACAAAAAAAGTTAATTTTAACAACGTAATTTTTGAATATCTTCAATACTCAACAATTTATGATCAGGAAGCGTGTTAAGTACTGCCTTTAAAAGTAAGGTGAATCTATTATGGTGATTTAAATATATAAATAGGTCAGAGATTTGCAAATATATATTCTAAGACATTCAGAAATACTGGCCATAATCCCACATATTACTGCAGTGAGGTTTTTTTGATCACAGATCCTCATCTGTTTTAAGTGTCACTTCTCCACCCTTCCTTTTTTAAAAAAATAAACATTTTCTAGAATTCTTTTGAGAAATTAATCTTCTAGATATTTTGATAGAAAATACCACAACTGCTTTTTTTCTTGTAGCTCAACTCTAAATGTGGTATTTAATATCTTGGAGTAAAACTACTTCTAGTAACTTAAGAGTTAACTATTTGAACCTGTTCAGTAACTTTTTAAAACCGTAAGCTTTTGAAATAAAAATGAGTATATGCACTATGCCTTAAATGATTGATACAAACGAGCTAATCATACCAAACAGAAAATACGTAAGTTCCAAACAACCCAACACTTCTAAGGGTTTTAGACAGCAGACACAGGTAAAGACCATTCACAAGAGCTATTATACACAGTAGTTGTTGAGTAAAAATATTTGATGACAGAAACCCATGTCCATAAAATATGTTAAAATTACAATTTACCTTTACATATATCCGAATAATATGTTTAGAGAAAGAATCATCAAAGTAGTCAAGCAGAATATTTCAAATTCCTTCAGTCATAAGAAAGAGCAGTAGCAAAAATGACTGCTCCTAAGATTACCAGAACAGAAAACACTCTCTCGGATTGTACTATCCTAACTCACCCCCCTCAAAACACATTTACCCTTAGGGATTCACAAATAACAAACACACAATTCATTTCAACTGTGGCTACAATTTGTAAGCAGCCTTTCATTGCTCCATAAAGGCTTGTCATTGTAGATGCTCATCGTTTTTAAGCCACATCCACAGCTGCTTAGAAAAACAACATTTGCAGCAAAAACTTTAAAATTATATTTTTATAAAACAGTTAGACATAAAACAAAATTAAAAGTACTCCAGTACGATACAAAGAATGAATGTATCTAGAGTACCAAAAGCATGGGACTCAAGGCATTCTTAATAGTAATACTTTATTCATTACAGTACAAGAATTATTTCCTAAGTTCTCTGACACACATAGTATCATGCTTAACTTAAAGCCTAGATCAAAGAGGTATTATTCACACCAAAAAAAAAAAAAAAAAAAAAGTGAAGCAGAGATATCATCAAATTACTTAGTGAACAGAATCTGTTTCACAAATTCCCGCCTGTGTTCTGTAACTTCTCTTCCAAAATCATAAACTCAAATGCAGAGACAAAAATCCCACATAAACCAATCCCCTGCTCAACTTCATCCTCCTTCCTCAGATCTTTACTCTGGCTGAACTGAGGAAAGGGGGATTTTCTGGTTAGCACAACCAATCATGCAGACAAGATGACTAAAGGTTAATCTTGAATTTGGGGAGGGGGGCTGCGGAGAGGAGGAATGCCCAGTAGCACTATCACATACTAGATTACATAATCGTTAGAAGATGCTCATCAAAATGAAACTGGAATCCAGAGACATGAGTCTGAATTCCAACTCTCCCACCAACTAGCAGGTAAATTTGGTTAAATTTCTCTAAAACAGAGTAATACTAGCTTCCACACCAGACAATAGCAAAGGCTTAATATAACAACAGATCTCAAGGCTACTGAACCACATTCAGGTAAAAGATTATATTTAAAACACATTAGATGAATCTGTACTAATACTGGGAGCTCATAAAACTTTATAACATACAGGAATATAAGGATTTCAAATCAGTGAGAAAAAGACCATTCAAAAGTGATGTTGCTAGAACATTTCACTGGTTCATTCATTCATTCAACAAATACTGAGTATCATCTATGAACCAAGCACTCTATTTTAGTAGCGCAGAGAAAAAAATCAAAAGGCAAACAATACGTATCGTGAGAAGTTGATACATGCAAGTGAGAAAAATAAAACAGGAAGGAGTACAGAATGTGGGATAAAAAGCAGAAACACTGTAGTAGAATGAGAAACTACCAGAAAGGAGACCAAGAAAAAGGTGCCAAGCAAGGTGGCTACCCTTGCGTGTGATATCCTACAAGCCAAATGAAAAAAATGTTTGAGCAAGAAGGCAGTGATCCAAGATATCAAATGCTGATCAAGTCAGATAACATATGAAAAAAACTCACTACGACATTTACCCATAGAGGGAACTGGTAAGTGGAGACGAGCAGTTTTTGTTGTTGTGGTTTTAAGATTTTATTTATTTACTTGACAGAGAGTGAGCAAGCACAAGCAGGGGGAGCAGCAGGCAGTGGGAAAGGGAGAAGCAGGCTCCCCACTGAGCAGGGAGACCGACGTGGGGCTCGCTCCCGTGATCACGACCTGAACTGAATGCAGAAGCTTAACAACTGAGCCACCGAGGCGCCCCAAGAGGAGCAGTTTTGTTGGAGTGGTGGAGATAAAAGCCTGGCTGACGTAGGTTTAGGGAAAATGGAGAGTGGAGACAGAACTCTCCATAGGAAGTTTGTTGCAAAGGAGAAACAGAGAACTAAAGGGGAGCGTGGAATCCAGAGAAACAACACCATGTTTATATACTGTCAAGGATGCTTCAAGAGAAAGGTAAAAATTGAGACCACAGACAGGGAAGGCTAGGTGGCTACTCCAATGTGCTAGAGTAGCTGAGAAGGGATGGGATCCAGTGCACGAGGGAGAGCTTGCCCTTCCTTAAAGAGTTCTCACAGTAATTTGCAAACTTCAAAAGGCATCAGAATCACCTGGGAGGCTTGCTGAACTCCGTATCTCCAGGGCTTTAGATACAGGAGGTCTGGGGTGGAGTGAAACAATGTGCATTTCTAACAAGTTAGCCTACTGCCACCCTCCAAGGATATCATTTTAAGAACCACAACTCTATACAACAGAAAAGAAGACAGAAAAAAATGGAGTATATGAAAACAATACATTTGGTTATACATTTAGAAAAAAGAAGGTCAGAGCCTACATCACATAACACACAGCAAAAAAACCCAACACATCAACCAACCAAAAACCTCCCAGAAGGGTTAAAGTGATAAATCATTTTTTTAAGTTGTAAAAGAACATTTATAAGAAAAACAAAAGAATGCTTTCATAATCTTAGGGGTGAGGAAGACAAGCAAATCACAAAGCCAAAGGAAAAACTACAAATTTGACTACATAAATATTTTAAACTCACATAAGACAATAATAAAATTGAATGACAAATGAAACATTAGGAGAAAATACGTCATATAAGTTGACAAAAAGTATCATCTGGAAAATAAAGTTCTTACACAAAATAAGAAAAAGACATTTCATCAGAAAAATACAGTTTTAAATAGTCAAATCTAACTTTGAATGCATTTATTTTTAAAGTAATCAAACAGTAAACCTAACACTTCATCTAAAGTAATAATCTAATATAATATCCTTTTCCTTAAAGTCTTTATTAGAATTCTCTCTGGTACTGCTCGCCACCTAGGAGAGAGCTTGGAAGCTTTCAGGTGATTGTAATTTAGGTAGAAACAAATAAAAGCTCCTCCAGTACAGGGAAGGCAATGAATGGCAGAGGCAGAAGAAAAGCTTCGTGAACTTGAGTTAAATTACTAAATACCTGACCCTCAGACTTCTTATCTATAAAATGGAGATACTATCTCCCTCAATGTAGTTGAGGACTCACCAGATACTCAACAAAATGTCAATTCCCTAAAACCCCTTAATATGTTTGCTAAACTATTGACACTTAATAAATAGAATGTCAGCATTTCAAAAAAAAAAAAAAAAAAGTTGAAGACTATACTCCCAATTGTTCACAGTAGTTAATTTCCTGGTGGAAGACTACAGCGGCTGATATATTTAAATAACTTTTGAATTTCTTATATACATTTTTCCAACAGAAAAAAGTAATCTAAGTGTTTACAGATGACATTAATTAACCCTTATGAGAAACTTCCACATCAACAGTCACTTGCCTGAATTAGAAAAATAAGCTAAAAATGAGATGAAAAAATATATCAACTGCATATCTAAGCTACCATGTTAATTTAAATTCTAGTGTAATTTAAGATATTTAATTTACCAACTGACAACTTTCAGGAGTTACATCCTTCGAAACTAAGTTTAAGTGCATGATACGCTACTATATCCTGTATGTAAAAGATTTCCCCTACATTGTGGGGGAAGGCCAGGATGAAAAATGGCCTGTTTACCAATAATTAGGAAATAATCTTTGAAAGCTACAGCTACCAAATTTTTTGTTTAACATTACAATAGTGAAGTGCAAACTCCCACTAATTCAGTACTATCCATTCATCAAATGACGACACTCATTATTACAAACTGTAAGTAAATCACTAAAACTATCACTACTACCTTTGGAATGCTGAAATGGACTTAATTCACTTCCCTGACATTTGGTTAAGCACAGATGACAGATACGACACATTTAATGAATTCCATAGTCAGGGAGTAATACTGTCCTGACATATACACTAGAAAAATCCCCGTATAAAAATCACCAGGTTTATAAATGAGTCCATCTTTGGAATCACAGCATCCCTACAAACCATACTTCATCATCACCTTTCATTTAGTGCAGTAAGAAATAAATTCCTACAGTCTCCCCCTTTAACCATAAAAACCATCACCTAAAAATCTAACCACCAGGCTTCACTGTCTATACATTTGGAGACAGGGAATTTATTTGGTCACTTGAGCAATTTCACTGAGCTTTCCTTCAGCTTCTTTCTACAGGACATATTGTGGCGCCTGGGTGGCGCAGTTGTTAGGCGTCTGCTTTCAGCTCAGGGCGTGATCCCAGCGTTCTGGGATCGAGTCCCACATCAGGCTCTTCCGCTAGGAGCCTGCTTCTTCCTCTCCCACTCCCCCGCTTGTGTTCCCTTTCTCGCTGGCTGTCTCTGTCAAATAAATAAATAAAATCTTTAAAAAAAATTATATAGGACATATTGTAATGGCATTATGCTTTTTCTATTTTTCAATACTATAAGTTTTTTATTTACTGTATGTTTCATATTCCACTTCAAAAAATATGGCCTCAAAATTGCAGAAAGCAGGCCATAATCCAGGAGGTCAGTTTCTCCATGGGTTCTTAGAAAAACTAATCTATGCTGAATGTCAGATTTATCACTTAGATTAAGTGCCACCTAGTGGCAAGTTTACATATTAAATCCATTCAAGTCCTATTCATCTAACAAATAATGTTCCGGCTGGTAACAACTGCCCCATAATTATGCAAGATAAGTAAAATATTGACCCTGTCCTTACAGAGGTGGCTGACAAATCAGACTTAGAAAAGGAGGTATACTCAATACAGATACATTTATATAACTGCAGGAAAGTTGTTAAATGTCACAAAACTATGCAAAACTGTTACAGAAATATGCAAATTAAATATTCAGCATTTGTTCAAAAGCTAAAAGAAACAAAGCACTGCTATGTAGGTTCTCTTGTACCTGCTCACCTCACTCAGACTTTCCCATTTCTAATTGCTTCATCTAGCTTTATCATTTGTTTTTTTCTCCTACCTTCCCTTATACCCTTCCCTGCTCCTCCATCTTATCCTTTAAATTCTACTCCAGATAAGGGGAAGAAATGGACCTATTTATTGAGCAGGTACTATTCCCAGAACTGAGCTGGGCATTTTATATCTTATATCTCATTTAAACTTCACACCAACACCACGAAGCATTATTTTCCCCAATTTTTCAGACAAGGGCAAGACAGAAAGTGAAATGCTCATAGCCACAGATCTATAGTGCGCTGATTCCAAAGCTTCCAATACTATACTGTCTTAAAATGAGCTGCTCTGTTCTTTCTATTCCTACGCCTGCTATAATGAAGATCAAACCTTGATTAATTTCTCCTTTGTTCTCCATCCACCCCAATCTATTTTACATTAATTACACCCTGCCTCACCTCTTCAACAACATTCAATGCCCTCCTACGCCAAACCCTGATTGATATCCAAACCCTTAACTTTGCACTCAAGGTCCTCCTCCAACAAGCCCCAACCACTTTTCCAGTTTTACTTCCTAATACCCCTATCAACTCTCCCCTTTTCTACGAACTCTCCTCCAATTAAGATAATCATTCACACCTGTGTTCCCACCAACATTATACATGTCACAGCACTTATAATATCCCTTATTATAACTATCAATACACTTTTCACTAAATCATGAGCTTCACCAGACAACTTCTTGGTCATCTTTATAAGACCGCTAACACAGCAGTCACACCTATTATGTGCTCAACAATTGTTTCTTTAAAAAATATTTAAGCAGTTATAAAGGAGAACCACTAAAGCATGGTTATAGGTGTTTCCCTTAACCTCTCTCTTCATGACTGGGAATCTCAATGTTTCTGCTTCCTCCAGTTGCTGTGTGGATCAGGAGCTTTGTACAGAACTATATAATTTTTTGAATGAAAAAGTTTCTCATACTCAAACCAAGTTAAATGATTGGAAAACATGCTACGAACTGTAGAGACAATACAAAGTGCAGTGGTTGCCGGGGGTTAGGGGTGGGAAGGGGATACGAGTAGGCAGAACACAGAGGATTTTTAAGGCAATGAAACTACTCTGTAAGATACTATGCTGATAGATACATTTACATTTGTCCAAACCCAAAGAACAAAGTCTAATATAAAGTATGACTTAGATAATAATGTATCGATGTAAGTTTATCAATTATAACAAATCTACCACTCTGCTGGGGGATGTTGATAATGAAGGAGGCTATTTATGTACAGGGGCAGGGAGAACATGGGGAATCTGTACCTTCCCCTCAATATTGCTGTGAACCTAAAACTGCTCTAAAAAATGAAGTCCATTAAAAACAAACAAACAAACAAACAAACAAACAAACCAAAAAAGCAAACAAAAAAACATGGGACGCCTGGGTGGGTCAGTCAGTTGAGAATCCAACTCTTGGTTTCAGTTTAGGTCATGATCTTGGGGTCATGAGATTGAGCCCCTGTGTGGGCTCCCCGTCAGCAGGAAATCTGCTGGAGATTCTCTCCCTCTCTGGGTCCCTCTGCCCCCACCCCCTGACGCGTGCACTCCTTCTTTCTCTCAAATAAATAGTATTTTTTTAAAAATGGTTATGTTAGCAAAATAAGGCCAGATCTTAGTGGGTCTGCAGTTTCCCAATAAGGGAACAAATACCCTTCTTCCAATTATGCAAACCAGCTGAAAGCTAGTATGTTTTGTCTAGAGCAAAACTAGTTTCAAAATAAATTTTTCGGGGCACCTGGGTGGCGCAGCCATTAAGCATCTGCCTTCTGCTCAGGGCGTGATCACAGCGTTCTGGGATCGAGCCCCACATCAGGCTTCTCCGCTAGAAGCCTGCTTCTTCTTCTCCCACTCCCCCTGCTTGTGTTCCCTCTCACTGGCTGTCTCTCTCTGTCAAATAAATAAATAAAATCTTTAAAAAATAAAATAAAATAAAATAAATTTCTCATAATAAATAAAAAAACCCTACAACATTGGTTCTATAATTTATAAGGCAACTAATATTGCAGTTTTATAACACAATCTTTACCACGCTAATAAAAAATAACAGGGCTTCATAAAGTGATAAATATTTTTCCTGGTTATATAAAATTTTATGAGAAATACAGTCTTACTTACAATTCTATCATCTAATTAACAATGCACAGAAAAAACATTAGCTCTAAGGCCAAGTTAAAACTATTGAATATAGAAAAGGAAGCGTGGGAGGGGAGTTAAACAGAGTTGACTTGATTTTCTGGTATATTCCAGCTAATATCCAACAGGTGCAGCATTTTTATCTCAAGGCTTTTGCAACTTAGGATACCTAAGCAGCAGTGGTTTCTATATTGTTTTTATAAACTTTATAGTGCAAATATTTCCAAGACTGCCATGAGCATGACCAATCTGAAAAGCTGTCATGCTTATCATTATACACTGTCTCAACATGACAAACCTACACAAATATTTATGCAGATAGGTAATTACTACCAATTATACAACCCAAGTCAGAGTGCCTCTAATGCTTGTTTTTCCTCAGAAGTATGCTCAGGAAACACATTATCCTTCTTATACTACTAGGATATCATTTCATTCCCTGAAGCAGAAGTAGGCCTAATGAAGCATACGTGAAACCATGATGTTATGCCAGGCCTAAGGGGCATCCAGAACTGTGGGCAGGGTATATGAAAGATGGCAGCAGTCAGACATTCAAGATTCCTACATTATTACGGCTGTCCAAGCAGAGAAGACAGCAGTAACGAGCAGACCCCAAAAGCTGGGGGTGACTCAATGACAACATCCATGGTCAAGCAGTAATTTACCAAATATGTCTGCTCAAAATGCCAAGGCACATATTTCAAGGGCTGCGGTCCTCTGCACTAAATACACTGCTGCCTTCCTAAAACATGACCCACAAACCACAGGTTACAAAATAAAAAGTCCATCTTGAACCCTGCCTGTGAAAGGTTAGCAGGAGAAACCATTTGTTACAATGAAAATATTTGTATACAGTGCTTTAGTATTTACAAATCACTTAAATACATCTTGTTTTATTTAACCTTTATAATTTAACATATTTTACCTTACTTGATAGTCCCATGCCTTTCAGATAAATACAACAAAATGATCATTCCCTATCATACAGAGGTAGAACCTGAAGCTTGGAGAAATTCGTAACCTGTCCACAATTCCTGAGGCTTCCTGAAAATCAAGATTATCAGGTTATTATTTGGTTCCATGGCACGGCTGCCCCCGCAAAAGAAGCAGTCCACAGAGTCTTAAGTTTTAATGTACATCCCTATGCATCTAAGGACTTAAAATGTAAAAATAATGGAACCCTTTGAAAAACACTGGTAAACCATACAAAAAACGGAATGTGAAATTTAAGCTTATCAGTTTTGTACAAACAATACAGTATAATCCAAAAGGAACTTCTGGCTAAGATTTTACTATAATGTTCTCACAGGCTATGAGAATGCCTGTAGCTGAAAATATCAATTCCTTTGGGTACCTCAGCAATTAAATTCCCTAGAGAATCAATACATTACCTATGTACATCAAATTCTGCCTACAGGAACCAGGTTGTGCCAAGGTTTCAAAGCACTCTCGAGTCATTTGTTCAAAAAACCTTTTTACTGAGTCCCTATCATGTGCTGGACACTCTTTTGAGTTTAAGAATATATAAATGATTATGAAAAAAAAATAGTATCTGCCACCAGGTAACAAACGCAAAGCCTTTGAGTATAACAGATAATTACAACTTAGTATGACACTTCCAAGAGAACTATCCTGAGCCCTTTAAGAACACACCAAAGGGGCACTGAACCCAGCCTGGTAGATCCCATTAGAATATCCTCAGACCTAAGTCTTGAAAAATAACCCACTAATACCAGCATTTTTCATGCACTGGAAGGCATTAAACTGCTAAACCCATCCAGGGAACTACAGATTCTTAAATATAGCCAGACCACTGACTATTAAAGGAAAGAAAGGCATACAATTCAGCTAGAGAAAAAGTAAATGAAATAGTTATAGAGGATCCTATACGCTGAGCTAGCTAACATTTTTTGAACACCTGCTATGTGTTCAGGTATCCTACTAAATGTTTTCTTGCATTCAATCCTCACCACAACCCACTGAGCTAAGAATAATTATCTTGCAATTGATGGAAAAGGCAAGGAGAAGTCAGATCACTTGTCAGTGTTAAGAGGTTTTTAAATGGCAGAGACAGAACTGGAACCCAGTCCGGATGAAATCCTAAAATGTGAGCTCATACTCTCTAACTCCACTGCCTCTTTAATGTAGGCTGCTAGGGGGAGCCATTGAAAGGTTTTTAAACTAAGAAGTGAAGTGATCAGATTTGCTCTTGAGACTGTGGGATCTGGATAAAGGAGGTAAGTCTACAAACAGAAAACGGAAGCTGCCAATGTTTATACTAACCCATGTGAGAAATTATGAGAGCGTGAATTGTGGCAGTAGGGATGAAGGACACGGATTCCAGAGATTTTCAGAAGGGAAAATTTTCAGTTCTTACTGCCTAAATGTGAAGGGTTAGTGTAAAAGAGGAATCCAGAAACCTAGCTTGGGGAACTTAGCTGGGATGTTGTATCATCTACCAAGAACACAGAAGCAACAGGTTTTGTTTGTTCAGAAAGTATCTATAGAGCATCTCCTAAATATAAAACACCTTCCTAGACCAAGGGCCAACCCTGAAATCATGGTCCTGGTTGTTAGAAAATATGCTTTAGAGCAAGTGCCAAAGCATTAAAAACCGTAAGGGATATTGAAAATAGTCACTACTGTTAACAGATCTGGCCCAGAGTCTAATGAAAACATTCTGTGCCACCATTTTAAAAACATATTACCCACATGCATAAAATAAAAGTTTAAAATCACCACATGCAAAAAACAGAAGAGGGAAAGCATCCCATAATTTTACAATGTGTCATTACATATGAGTTTGACAGATTTTCAATCTCTTACACAACAAATACACCACCCTGTAATTTGTTTTACTTATCCTTCTCCCTCTAAGCTTATAGGAGAAAAAATGTATTGGTTTTATTACCCAAACTATAATACATATTTTCATTTTTTTCATCCCACTATCACCACTGTGACTTGCCAAGAACTTCGTGCATAACCTCCTACTTGACTTCCTATAAAATATGACCTACTTCACACATCAGCTTATTTCAGTGACAATTCCTACACTTTAACCACACCTTTCATCCGAAGATGCTCTCTGCAAATCCTGAGGCACAGGAATCCTGTGCAGATGTGGCAAGTTATTACAATTCCCATTTTACTACATAGTTAGGAAATTGGCCCAGGGGAAGTAGAGTAACTTGGAAATAATCATAAAGCCAGATGCCAAGAATAACAACTTTTAGTCAATCCATGAGAAAATACTGCCCCTAGTTGAAATAACATGAAATTTAGTATTAGGAGGAAGCAAAAATGTTTTAAAGCCACATCCTAGGTTTTTAAACTTTATTTTTTAAAATGACCCAATCCTAGAATTAAGATTTGTAAGAACTTTCAAACACACCATTTTTCCCTAATACCTTATATCCATCCAGAGTGCCAAAGATTATTTAATGAAGTACAGCTGGCAAGAGTGCTTTTTCTCCCAAACCATTTTTTATCTTACCCTTTTAAAGACACTGATATAAATCTGTTGTTATCGGACAATAGGTAACTTTTTAATAAAGCTATTTAAATAATCTAATACATAGAAGCATATGTTAGAACAGATCTGAAAATACAAGTGAGCATTTTGTATTTTTTTCCTGAAAACACACTCTGCAGACCCATCTGCAATATGCATGGACAATAAATTTAAAGCTTTAACAGTTGATAATCAGAATGAAAGTGTCCCAACCACAACTCATCCCGTATGTTTCCAAATATGCTGCTGTTTGATATAATTTAGTAAAAGCAATGTTTTATATGATGAAATAAAGGTCTTAATTCAATTTAGAAACAAAAAACACAACTCAGTTTGTAAAAGTTGCTTTTATGATGTTTGTGTGATCATTCCTACAAGTCAGAACAAACTACCTCCCATTATTACACCATATTTATACTTTTGTTTGGAGTCAGAAAAAGCGTACTCAAGATTTTACCTTCAAAAGAATGATTATGCACAAGGAACAAGTATGGGAGACAAATGATTACGGGTAAAATGCACTCACGGAACCCAGACTGCAAATTTTCACAAAACCCTCACATGTCAATTAGGAAGTAAGATTTTCCATTAATTAAAATTCAAGCTACTAATTCTAATCACAGCCTTCAAAAAAAAAAAAAGTTTAACAACATTCCTCATACTAATTCTTGTACACCCTCTACTAGTAGCACTTTATGTGGAACTTTAGTTTATAAAGGAAATGACACTCCAAATGGTTCTACGGTTAACACAACTTCTAGAATTAGTGATCAACTAGCAAGAGGAAAAAAACCCCAACTTCTGAACAATATATTCAATCTAGTAATCTGGTAAATTGAATACTTCTTATACCCAGCACCAGAATATTCAGGCTATTTAAATAAACCACAGCACCCCCCACACACACACACAACCCCCAGTTTTACATTACCATAACAATAAGCATTCTGAACAATTTAAAGCTCCTTTAACACTGGAAGTGACTTTACCTTACTTAAGACTATTACTTAAATGTCTTTTAATTGCATTTGATTAATGCATTCCACAAAGATTCTAGAAGCAGTGTTCATCAACCAGAAACTGCACTCTTAAGCGTGTTCCTCATTTCAACTCCAAAGATGGGACAGAAGGGTTGTCACAAATCTACAGAGCAAAAGCACATAATTATAAACTATCTAATGATTAAGAAAAAGTAAAACATTTGTATCAAACTCGCAAGCAGGATGCCTCCCTTTTTCCTTAGGCAACAGGGGTTACTGGAAAAATAACTAACTCTAGACCTATAGTCTAGAAAATGCTGAAATTTTCCCCCACGAATATTCAGAAAACTTTAACATCAAAATTCACGCTACTACTATTCACGTACCAAATGACTAGCCAATGTGGGTATCTGAAACTAGTCTCACACACCCACAGAAACAAAACAAAACAAAACAAAACACCTCGCACCTCTTCTAACCTTCCTACAATACCCTCAGGTAACCCAGAAGCAAAACTACGACAGCTGCCCTTGGCCTAGGCCATCAGAAACAGCCTAAGGGCAGAGGGGGCGGGGGTGGAAGAGCAATAACCAAGAGACCAGCTCTTTTTCCAGAGCTACTGTTTCCAAGCAAAACAACCATGGGCCCAAAGAGACCGCGAAGAAAACTGGAGACACTGTAATCCCGAGAGAAAGAGGGGTGTGTGTGTGTGT
>NC_048228.1:90298786-90373796 GCF_002007445.2 Ailuropoda melanoleuca
GAGAGAGGGAACACAAGCAGGGGGAGTGGGAGAGGAAGAAGCAGGCTCCTAGCAGAGGAGCCTGATGTGGGGCTCGATCCCGCAATGCCAGGATCACGCCCTGAGCCGAAGGCAGACGCTTAACCGCTGTGCCACCCAGGCGCCCCTATTATTTTTATTTTTTAAAAAAAATATTTTATTTATTTATTTGACAGAGACAGCCAGCGAGAGAGGGAACACAAGCAGGGGGAGTGGGAGAGGAAGAAGCAGGCTCCTAGCAGAGGAGCCTGATGTGGGGCTCGATCCCGCAATGCCAGGATCACGCCCTGAGCCGAAGGCAGACGCTTAACCGCTGTGCCACCCAGGCGCCCCTATTATTTTTATTTTTTAAAAAAAATATTTTATTTATTTATTTGACAGAGACAGCCAGCGAGAGAGGGAACACAAGCAGGGGGAGTGGGAGAGGAAGAAGCAGGCTCCTAGCAGAGGAGCCTGATGTGGGGCTCGATCCCGCAATGCCAGGATCACGCCCTGAGCCGAAGGCAGACGCTTAACCGCTGTGCCACCCAGGCGCCCCTATTATTTTTATTTTTTAAAAAAAATATTTTATTTATTTATTTGACAGAGACAGCCAGCGAGAGAGGGAACACAAGCAGGGGGAGTGGGAGAGGAAGAAGCAGGCTCCTAGCAGAGGAGCCTGATGTGGGGCTCAATCCCAGAACGCTGGGATCATGCCCTGAGCCGAAGGCAGACAGTTAACGACTGCGCCACCCAGGCGCCCCATGTTTTGTTTATTTTAAAGACTATTATTTCAGAGCAGTTTTAGGTTCACAACAAATTTGAGAGGAAAGAACTTTCCCATATACCCCTGCCCCCACACATACACAGGCTGCCCCATTATCAACATCCCCCCCACCACCCAGAGTGGGACATTTGTTACAATGATGAACTTACGTTGACACATAATCACCCCCAAGCCCATAGTTCACCTTAAGTTTCACTCTTGCTGTTGTACATTCTATGGGTTTAGACCAATGTGTTAAGACATGTCTTCATAATTATAATTTACAGTATTTTCACTGCCCTAAAAATCCTGTGACCTGCCTCTTCATCCCTCCCCTCCCATCCCTGGCAACCACTGATATTTCTACCCTTCTCCATAGTTTTGCCTTTTCCAGAATACATACAGTTGGAATCATTGAGTCTGTAACCTTTTCAGATTGGCTTCTCCACTTAGTACTATGTATTACAGCTTCTTCCATGCCTTTTCATGGCCTGATAACACTTCTTTTTAGTGCTAAATAAGATGCCATTGTCTGGATGTGCCCCAGTTTATCCATTCATCTACCGAAGGATACCTTGGTTGTTTCTAAGTTTCGGCAACCATTAATAAAGCTGCTAGAAGACTTGTGTTTTCAGTTCCTCTGAGTCAATATCAAAAAACATAGTTGCTGGATTGTATGGTAAGAGTATGTTTAGTTTTATAAGAAACTGCCAAATTATTTTCCAAAATGGCAGCCCCATTTTGCGTTTCCTCCAGCAATAAACATGAGTTCTTGTCGCTCTATATCTTTGATAACATTTGGTGTTGTTAGTATTCTGAATTTGGGCCATTCTAACAGGCACGTAGTGGTATTCATTGATATTTCAATTTGCATTTCCCCGAGAATATATGATGTGGGGCATCTTTCCCTATGCTTGATTCCCATCTGTGTATCTTCTTTAGTGAGATGTTTGTTAGGGTCATTAGCCCATTTTTAATTTGGATTGTTTGTTTTCTTATTGTTGAGTTTTAAGTGTTCTTTGTAAATTTTGGATAGCTGTTTTTCTCAGATGTGTCCTTTGTAAATGTTTTCTCCTTGTCTGTGGCTTGTCTTCTTAATCTCTCAATGATATCTTTCATAGAGCAGAAGTTTTTAAGTTTAATGAAGTTCATGGAATGTCCTTTTGGGGGTTGTAGCTAAAAAGTCATCACCATATATTTGGCTATATATTTTAAAAGGTATTGTATTAAAAACAACAACAACAATAACAACAACAACAGAAATATGAAATTGGGGCTACCCTGGACAACCTGAGATGAAGGGCAGGGAACAATTGTTCGTCTCCCTGGCCTCAGTCTATCACTTCCCAGGAGGCCCTTATTTCCATCTGTGGGCTCCATGCTAAAGCCAGCCTGCAGGGAATGTGTGATCTAGCTTAAGCCTGTCAATGGGTCTGGGCCTGGGCCACAGTGATTGGCTCAGTGTTGGGCAACTGGCCAAAGTCAGTGCAAACAAAGCGAAGTTTGGGCTCTTATTTAGAAATTGGGGGCCAAGGTATTCTCTCCCTTCCTTGGAGACAGCATAGTTTATGGGTGTGAGGAATGAAATTGCTGCAGCCATTTTTGCTACCTGGAAGGTAGCCATTCTGAAAACAATCCACATACAGAAGAGATCAGTGCTGAGAAAATGTGAGAAAACTGAATGGGGTCCTCATAAGATTCAGACCCTCTGGAATAAATTGTTCCTGAAGACTGTTCTCAATCTGGACTTTTGGGTTACGTGATCCAGTAAATTTTCTCAATTGGTTGGGGTCTAGTCAGAAAAAGAGAAACCACACGAGATATTTCAAAACACAGGGACTTAATAAAAGAATTTGTTCACAAGTAAGAGATCAAGAGGAGAATGCTGAGGTAACACAAAGATTAATAAGTCCCGAGCCAGCAGAAAAAGAGAGAAAGGGTGGTTGCCAGAGCTTATGACCTTGGAGAGAGTGGGTCTCATGCAATTGTGCTGGGCTCCTGGGGGGAAACTGCCTGGCTTGTATTCAGACCCTCAAAGCTCTCAGACCACTCAGGGGACAGGAGGCAAGATTTGATGGGAGCTCACACCCCCAAGGTGGTTGCTCTGATGGCCCAGAGCACATGGCCCAGTGGATGAGCAAACTTTTGCAGCTGGCACCCCACCTCCCAAGGGACCATGGTTGATGGTCTAGTCCCTCTCCAGGGGCATGGTGAGGGGGCTCGGAGAGTGCCAAAAGGAGCTGGGAATTGAGCCCACTGTCTATGCCTGCTGGAGAGATACTGTCAGGAACTGAAAATCAGAAATGAAGTCCTTCTCCCCTTCTCCTGCCTCCAAATCTCCCTCTAGTGCCTCTTACTGGCAGGACCTCACAGAAACCCAGCTGGGAACGACCATCTGTGTAGTGTGGCTTGCAGAGTACCGTTCCAGTGCCACAGAGCCAAAGGGTGATCTGGATGCTGAGGGTTAAAGAGCAGGCACGATGGCCTGGCTAATCTGAAATGGGCTTCCTGTTACTTGCATCCTATTGATAGGCCCAACTGTCATGATTACCATAATTACAGCCTTATCCCACTTTTCTTTGGGTTATAATCTGGAAACCATTTTGGTAATCACAAACTCTACTGTTTACTTTGAAATCCTCTGTTGGTTGCTGGGGTGTTCATCTTCTGTTCTCTCCGATGAGAAGACCAAGCAAGAGGAGGCCAGATACCAGGTTCACGCCAAGCTGACCACTTCTGTTTTGGAAAAACTCCTAGTGGATGGAAATGTTGGGATCCACTGCAAGAAGAAAATCTGAGGCTTCTTTTTGGGGTGGGAATTGGACTAGGATGCTTTTGGCTTCAAGAAACAGGAAACCCTGACTCGAATGGCTTAAAAGATGACAACACATTCTCTCACACAACTGGAACTCCAGGGGTAGGCAGTTTCGAGGAAGGTTAATTCTTCAGCTCATCTATATCTTCAAGGATACAGGTTCTTTACATGTTTTCTTTCTAACTCGGTCCTCAGCTTGTTTCTTCACACAACACCCTTACATGGCTATAGCAGCTGCCTCCGCTCCAGTTCTGTTTTCCAGAAAGAACATCTAATAGAAGATCAGCACCTTTTTTTGTGTCTCTTTCTCAGATCAAGGGTGCCTTTGCCAGAAACCCCTACTAGAGTTTCCATAACTAGCTAGACCCAGGTCATGCCTGTACCTACACCCATTACCAGCAAGGGGACCGGGAACACCATGATTGGCTCAGACCAGCCAGAATTCACTCCTGAGCTACGGTTATGGTATCTATGGCTATCTGTATCATCAGCAAGGATTCAGTCAGAGTTGCAGAACCACCAGAAAGTTGTTCTGCATAAAAATATGCCATCAGATTTGTAGTAGGGATTTTACCTTCTGCAATTGTGAAAGCTGGTTAAACCCTCTCTATAGGCCTGCTGGCTTTGCATCTGATGCTGTGGCTTCAAAGCCCACAGGGCAGGAAGTGGGGAAGGGAAGATGGGTGTGAAGTGAGGGAGAGCAAGGACAAGCTGGATGGGGATGGGCTGGAACCTGGGTCCGTTCTGAGGGTCGCCAGCCTCGATATCCTGCAGAAGCAAGTGCCTGTTGTCACTGAGATCCAAGATCCCCAAGGCACTGGAGGAGACAAAGGAGGCTCCGGACAAAGGTGACGCAGTTGTAGGCATGGGCACCGTGCCCGGGTAATGAGATGAGCTTGGTGCTCCCGCCCCAATCTTCTGAGCTTGACCTGTGGCCTCAAATCTCAGGCAAAGACATCTCTCATGGCCCCACTGGAAACAGACAGAAAGGGAAATTCTGGGAAACAAACCTTGGGCTGGCTCTGCTGACGTACTACAAAGTGATCATAGTAACCTTCCCTGAGGAAGTGACCTTGAGCCAAGTTAGGGTGCTGTAAGCAAGGAAGAAGGAAGAAACAGGTCTGGGGGAGGCAACCAAAAGTGTCCGGGAAGGTGAGCAGTTTTTGGCTGCCTTGTGCTAGGATCCAATGTCAGGCAAGGATCGTGTGTGTCCGGTGCACAGGAAGGTGGGCTATAACAATGCTGCACACCAACGGCTGCCTCTCTCTCTCTCTCTCTCTCTCTCTCTCTCTCTCTCTGGGCTTAGCAGGGGCCAAACCCTGGCAGAAAAGGCTAAAGAAAGACAAACTCATGCCTTCAGCATTTAGTGCAGTGCCTGCCCTACCTCTGAGTCACCACCGCACTGTTCACTTCCCCTGCTAGGAACTCCCGCTCTCCACTTCCTGTTCTCATGCAGCAAGCATGCATTAAGCACCTACTGTTTGTGGGCTGCAGGGGATACAAGATGAGAAAAAAAATGAACTCGAGCTCCCACTCCAGGAGGGAACCCTTGTTCCTCTGCCCTAAATCCCTCTCCTTCCAGAAACCTTCCCAGATGTCTTCTCAAGCTCTCCAGCAAAATCTTGCAGCCCCAGCCCCAGTCTGAGCGGCTGTAAGTGATTATCTACAAGGATGTGTGTATACGGACATGTCATTTTGGTTTTTAATGAATGCTTTATTTGTGTCGGTCCCATCTTCCCCCTGGAGTGCATAAGGACTTTGAAGGTCGGGTTTCTGCTTCCTTCACTGCTCATACCACATGCAGTGTGCAGGGCGGCTGTGTTCAAAAGGGAGGGATCCAATCGGGGTGCCCAAAGACAACAGGCAGCATTTCCACGCGTCTTGGAAGATGCAAAAGGGGTGCCTCACACCCACTCTGTGTGGTTCTTGATGCCCTGTTGTTACCAGTTCTGTTGTGATCAGTGTTATTGTCCCACTCTACTGCGAGGAGGCTGAGCTCAGGCTCGTGTGACTGCTTGAGGGGTGCACAGCTGCAGAACTGCAGAAGCCGGGCTTCAGGTCATGCTCCTGTGTCGAGGGAGTTACCCCGGGGTTCACGGTGCCACCGACCTCAGGGGGTGTGGGTGGGGGTGCATGGTCACACATTCACCAAGGGCCTATGCTGTGGGGGGCACTGGGCTGAGGCTGGCTGTTATGTGTTACTACCGGCTCCAGGAGCTCATGTAACTTGTAAGTGGCCCACTGAAGCTCACATCTAGGTCTTTCTAGGACCAAGATGCATGTATTTCACTGCTATGTCATCTTGCCATAACCATGATGTAAAAGGATGTGAGTGAACTTCTAGAATTTACGTTTCCACACCTACATCACTGGGCCCTGGAGTTAGACCACCAGGCTTGAAACCGCAGTTCTGTGGCCTTGGGCAAGACACTTCATCTCTCTCTGCCTGTTCCTTCCTCTGTACAATGAAGATTAAACAAACAAACAATAAATAGTACCAACTTTACGGGCTGGTTTGAAGATTAAATGAAAGAAAAAATATATATATGTGCATGTTTTCCGCAATGTCTGGCATGAGGTGAGCGAATGATAAGCGTTAGATTTTATTCTTATAATAGCAATAATTCTCATTATTGACCTCATCCCATCAGTCTGGCTGGCAGCTTGCCTAGCAAAGCCATCTTTGCCAGGACATCGTTAGCATGGAAAGGCTTGAATTCTAGGGAGCCTCGGATTCCCCCAGAAGCTTGTACCAGAACCATCCTTGCAGCTGCTTGGGGAAGCCTGTGCGTGCAGCCAGGCTGCAAAACCCAGGCCTTATTGATGTCCTGTCTTAGCCGGCCCCACTCAGCTGCTCCACACATGTTCCATAAATGGGAGTCATTAGCGGTGCGCCCCATAAACACTCCCTCCTAACCATGCTGTGCCGCGTGTGCTGGATGTGGGGCAATTGCTCCTTCAAGCCCCTCAGCCCAGATATGAAACAGTTATCAGCATGCGTATAAACCAGCGTGTCCTAAAAAGAGCCTTCCCAGGGCCAAGGGGAGCGGGCGGGGGACAGCTCCTCTTGGCTGCCTGAGCAAACCGCTCTCACTTACCTCCCTGTAAAGGACCGGTTGGTTCAGAAGAATAATCACAGGGATCTGGCTCAGACTTCTCCACTGGGACATTTGAAAGCGATGATCTTCTTTGCATTTAATAAAACTTCTTTATTAGGTTCCCCAAATCCCAAGTTAATTGAGGGAGCAGATTCACTGCAAAGGGGCTGATGGTCCTGGGCTTGCAAGGTGGAAACAATTCCATTGCAAGCACATATGAACGCATTGTGCATTCAAGTGGCTGGCGGGACAATCCTGAGGAGCTGGGAGCTGTGTTAAAACACAATCTTGCTCCCTCTCAATGGTTCTGGTGGAGACGGGGATAGGGGAAGAGCCACAGCATGCATGAAGCTTCTGCTAATTTGGGGGTCTCAGTGAGAGGCTGCAGAAGGGGGGTGAGTCTTCAGAGAACTGAAGGTTAATATCCCTGATGCAAGCTTGTTGACCAGGTCTTTCCTAAGAAGAAGATGAAATTAGATGCACTTAGCAAGGGCTTCCTCAGCTACGTACAATTACGGCAGCAGAAGCTGCAGAGAACGGGTGAATTTGTCTCTACGAGCCTCAGGTTCTCCATTTGCAAAATGAAGATAAACCTAGAATATCAGGTGTTGGAGGAAGCAGGATGTCTGGGCTGGGGTCATCCCTGGGGCTGGCACAAAGAAAGACACGGCTACTGTCCCACCTTCCCCTGAGTGCCCAAGAAGGTGTTCCCAGGTGTGGGGGTGCTAGGGGGAAAGCCCCAAGTATGGAGTGTAGTGAGGGGCCTTTAGGGAAACCATAGCTTAGCAAGAAACAGTCCAGGGCTTGAGGCCACCGAGGCCGACTCCTGATTACTCCGTGGCCCTCTGCCAAAGGGAGTGGGAAGGAGAGGGGGGACTCTGAAGTTCAGAGGGGCAGAAAGAGGAAGAGAGAGAGGGGGGCGAGGAGAAGGCAGAACAGAGAGGAGGCAACTCGCCAAGCTGGGGAGCGGAAGAGGTGGGCAGTGGCCAGGGCTGCAGGCAGGCCCACTGGGCCACTTCCTCAGCAGCGGAAGGCATAGGGGCCCTTGGGTCCAGCTCAGCCCCTAAGGAAGGGGATGGGGCACTGCTGGTTCCCCCAAGGTGAAGAGGGAAGCAGGTGCTTTAGAGAGGGAAATGGGTGGAAATGGGAGGACCTTGTTACTTTGCCAGCTTTTGAGCCAGAAGTGTTAATGACAGACAGGTCAGACAGGCAGCCCTAGATGGACTCCAGGGATAGGGGACAGGCAGATCCCAATCACAGGGATTAGATGGGTAACCGGCTAAGGTACAGGTCCCAGTCCCAAGCACTGCCATCGAGCTCCCCCCGTGCCTCCCCAGGCTGGCCTCTGCACCGAGCATCAGGAGCGCCAGTCCCTCAGCTCCTTCCTCCCCCGGCCCCGGGCAGAAGGCTTCCTAGTCTGACAATGACCCAAACCAGAACGATACCTCTCTGGGCAGAGGGAACTCCTCATATGGCTCCATTCCCCTTAAGAACTGTCTGTGTCTCTCTCCCGAGATAACATCCTGCTCTAGCTTTCAGACCAGAACCTTCTTCACAAATTCTTGACAACAGACAATATGGTTTCCTATTGTCCCATCTCCCACACCCCTTATATTTCAGGAGGCTGAAAGGATGTGTGGCTCTTCCTGTGCCTTTACTATATTACTCTTTCTGTCTGCCCTGCTGCCCCAGTCCTGTGTTCAAGGTTAATAACTTCAGAACCAAATCTAAGAGGCCATGGGGAAGTGCTAGGTTGTCATCTCCCGAAAATGCAGATGGAATTTCCTCCTCCCGGCACCTCCAACCTGCAAACCCCTGACATTTCTACAATTTGCCTCATTGCCTTCATCACACCACACCCACCGCTGGCCTTATGTTTCGTTTATTATCCCTTTAAATTACATACCCCCTTAAGAGAGAAAAAGAAAGTCTGATATGGAGAACAAAGAAAGTTATGGCCTTTTAAAGTACTTTTATGGAGGCTTTTCATGAACTTTACGAACGGAGTAAAAAACAAGTGTGAAAGGATTTTTCAAGGAAGGAACATGCTTTTGCAATTTGCTGGAAGTTTTCCCTTGTGTTCCAGAAAAGCAGCCTCCCCATTACTCACCAGGGAGGCACGCAGGCCAGGGAGGAAGGGGGCTCGGCGAATAAAAACAGGCCTTTCCCTGCATCCATGTGCAAACAACACTTAATAATCAAATTGAAAAAACACACAAATGAAATTAAAACGTTTTCCAAATGGGCTGCAGCCCTGAGGCCAGACTTCATGGGGCCGTGGCTTGGGCGAATTTGTGTCTTTGCCTTAATTGGGCTCCAGGCAAAGTGGCTGTGGGGAAAGCCAGATTCTGGTGTCAACAGGAGGGTAGGACACAGCCACTGGAGGCAGGGAGGCCAGCTGGGAGCCAGCACCCCAGCCTCTCTGTTGTTTCTTCTCCCTGGGGTGTCACCCATATCCTGAGACTCCGTTTATAAAGCTGCCCAGACCTCTCCCGTATGGGGGAGAGCCCCGGCTCACCCCTGTAACTGCACTGGGTCATTCACTCACTCATTTGCTCACTGGGTCCCATCAGCGTATGAACTTGCTATCTTTTCTCCAATCTTAAAACAAATACAAGAAAAAAACCCCAAAAGCCAAAACTTCTCTTGACCTCACGTCCCCTTTGGCTGTGAACCCCTCTCTCAGCTCCTGTTTCAGTTGCTTGGACTCCGGTGTCCGGTTATTTTCCTCCTGATCTCTCCTGCACTCCACCCGCTCAGGCTTCTGCCCACCTCACTCCACCAGAACTGTCCTGCTGAGGTCAGGGTCAGAGGTCCCTCCACGTGAATAAATTCGGTCTCAGGCCTCATCCTTGACCCACCAGTAATAGGGGGCCAACACCTCCTCCTGGAGACACTGCTCTCCCCCAGCTTCACTCCACCACTTTCTCTGGGTTCTCTCCTCTGTGCTGGCCAGTCCCTCAGAACTGCCGTGGCCGGTCCCTCCTTTCCTCCTGACCTCTCACCTCAGAGCACCCCAGCGTGCACTGCTTGGACCGATTCTTTATATTCATTTCCTTGGTGATTTCAGTCTCATGGCTTTTCAATTACTGCATGTGCTGATGATCCCCACATTTTTATCTCCTTAGCTTCTCCCCTGAATTTCAGACTTGTGTATCCAACAGCCTACTCAACATCACCACGTGGGTGTCAAATAGACATTGCAACCTTAGCATGTTGAAGACCGAGTCAAGTCCAAGGTCTTTACAATGACCGTACACATTCTACCCTCCTTGAAACTTTCTCACCCCCTCTAGTCTCAGGGGGCTCCTTGCCATTCCTTGAAAAGGCCAGGCAGAGCCTCCCTCTGGGGCCTCTGCACTCACTGTGCCCTCTCCTTGGGAAGTTCTTCCTCCAGACACCCACACAGCTAACTTTATTTTTGTTTTCTCCCAAACCAGGATTCAATCGGACACATTGCTGTGATTCAGTCTTTTTAGTTTCTTGATCTAGAATTTCCCTAACGCTTTTTAAAAAATGATATCGATTCTTTTTTTTTTTTTTTTAAGAAATCCTGATTGCATTGTAGAGTGTCCCCTGCTCCACAGTGGCCAGACCATCTCCTCTTGGTGTCATTTAACATGTTCCTCTACCCCCTATATTGCCTGTAAACATGGTCTCTCACCAATCCTTCTCATATGGCATCTCTTGCTAGCATTTGACAATCCCTCCTGTTGCCTTGTGCTTTCTACTGGTTCCCTGAACAGCCATTAGGGTTGCTTATCCTTCCTCACTCATGTGGCCATGTAAAATGTCATTGTTCCCCAAGGATTTGTCTCCAGCCACCATGTCTTCTCACTATATACAAATTCATTTACTTCCATTTTTTTAAAAGACTTTATTTGTTCATTCGAGACAGAAAGATACAGAGAGAGAGAGCATGGGAGACAGAGGGAGAGGGAGAAGCTCCCCACTGAGCTGGAAGTCCAATGTGGGGCTTGATCCCAGGACCTGGAGATCATTTTTTAAAAATCTATCTTCTTTATCCTAATGGTGTCCCAAATTTATAGCTGTAACTATCTGCTAGAATCTTCAGTTGGATGATACGCATTCTTGCAGTCTCTCTCCTCAACTCTCTCCAGAACCAACTTTGCGACAGGCATTGCAGCTGAAGTCAAGAACAAGATAGATGGACTCCCTTGTGGAATTTACTGTCTATCCGGAAAGACAGACTCTAAACAATTAGGCTGGAGAGCAGGCAGGGTGATGCATGTGAGGTACAGGAGGTCACGCCAAGGACTTTGGACTACAGTTAAGAGGACCAAGGAGGCCCTGATCAGATCTGGGCGGTTTGTTCTCAAGGCAATTACTCAGACCATAATGCAGAAGACAGGCCAGAGGGAACAAGAGCAGATGTGCCTGTCCAAATTGGAGTCAGGTAAGAATTAATGGTGCCATCCCAAAATGGTCATTATATTTTCCTAACACCTGCTCTAGTTTTCTCATCCAGCCACTTAATCATGTAGGTGTGAAGCCAAGAGCCACCAACTTAATTCAGGGCCTCACAATTGGTGCAGTCATGCCTATGGGACCAGCTCCCTCTACTTTGTCTTCATTGTGGAGGGGATGGACTTTTCTTCTCCTTTTGCTCCTCTTCCCCTCCCCCATCCTGACTTTCTGGTGTTGTTGCCCCCTAAAAGTAAAGCAAGTAAATATTGTAATGTAACTCAGAAGGCCCTCTGTGCCATGCTAGGTGCTGAAACTCTGCTAGGTTGTTCACTTTTATACCTGGAGACATACCTGAAATATTTTTTTGAGACATTCCAATATCAGAACAGATGGCCATCTTAGTTTTGGATTCCTCTTCCTCAACCTGCAAGACCCCAGGTCCCTTCTGTCCCCCATTGGGCAGTTGGACTAGCGAAGGAGGCAATGATTGCTAGGGAGAGGCCTGTTGTGGAGTGGAGTGGGAAGGGCAGGAGGAGGAAACTAAAAGTTCAGGGGATAGCAAGGAGTTGAGAAAGGATCCCAGGAAGAGCTGTTCTGGTACTCTTTGCTGGCCAAAGGGTAGCTGTGGGATTAGTTCTAAAAGAGAGCCACATTTTCTACCCCAGAATATGCACCTTTGGCATAAGGATTATTTAAGGCTGATTATTTTTAAGAAAGAGCAGAAATGGGAGAAGCTCTAAAAATTGAGTAGAAGTTATCTTTTGAAAGAAACATTTGCTGCTGACCGTTGAACAACACAAATTTGAACTACACAGGTCCTATTTAGATGAGGATTTTTTTTGATGAATATAGTACTGTAAATGTATATTTTCTGCCTTATGATTTTCTTAATAACATTTTCATCTCTCTAGCTTATTTATTGTAAGAATACAGTGTATAATACATATAACATATAAAATATACGCGAATCAACTAGCTATGTTATTGGTAAGGTCAGCACTTAGGCTTTTAGTAGTGAAGTTTTGGGGGAGTCAAAGTTATATGTGGATTCTTGGATGCAAGGCGGTTGGCACCCCTGAGTACATTGTACAAATCTCCATTTGGAACAGTGTCTCTTTCTCTGAACCAGGAAGAGAAGGATGACCAAATCTCTAGAAACTTATCAATGGGGACAGCATGGACTTAAATTTGCATAATAACCATACCTTTGTTTACTGTGCTTTGCCTAATAACCTCCCACGCCTGGCTCTCCCTCCACCCTCGCATCATCTATCGTCTTTAGCTGGAGATGTTATTTAAGGTGGTGGCTTGGGCCATTTCAGGGAATGACTCGGTTTTCCTGAATATCTCCCATGTATATAGGAGGTATATATGTTATTAAACTTCTGTTTTTCTCCTGTCTTTTATTACAGGAGGAGTCTCAGCCAAGAACCTGAAAAAGGAGAGAGAAAATGATTTTTCCTCCCCTACTGTCCAAGTTTTAGAGGTTAATGTGACACGGGAGGAGTTAAGTTATCCAAGGAGCCCACTCAAAACTCCTTACCACACTCCAGACTCAAAGTGGGCAAGACTATACCACTTGAATTTGATTAGGAAGTAAATGAACTTTCTTCAAAAGTATACGCACACATGGGTGCATATGCTTCCTGGCTAAGGGAAGAAGAATGACCCTAACATTCCCCTTTCAAATGTGAACAGATACCTGGATTCCTCCAGTATGGTGGACAAAAGGCTAAGTGAGTGAATGAATGGATGAACGTACGAATGCCATGCATTGTGAGCTCTGGGATATGCCATCATTCAAGGCAGGTGAGATGCTTTCTCCTTTCTGAGAGTCAACTTCATAGGCAAGGAGAAAGCCAAGAGTATAGGATAGGATATTTGGGAAGGAAAGATAGAACTGACAGGGAGGGAGCTGAGCCAGGAAAAGGGGGAAAGGAGGATGTCTGGAGAGCTAAGACCCACCTTTTAGGTTTCCCATGGCTTTATTATAATTGTTCAATTCTTGGCCTGTAGAAGAATAGCTCTTCAAAGAGCTGAGAAAGTGTTCTTTGAAGCTGAGTTCATTCCAACTCTCAAACTCACTCCGCTCCCCAGGTCCTCAGCCTTGGGCACAAGTAGAAAAGTATGCACCAGGTTGAAAGTGTAAAGGAAAGTTCAGCTGGCTTGAGCCTCCCCTTTAGGGCCATCTAGGTAGATGAGTAACAGAGTCAAGAGGGGTAGTCTTTCAAATGTTTAACCATGGTGAGTCACCTCCGCAGAGACCCCAAGGACATAAGGACCCTGTGGCAGCCAGAACATACTTCTAAGGTCACATCTTGGATCCAAGGACTTGGATCTTTTCCTGGAACAAATGGACAATAAAAGCCAACATTGACTAATATTCCTTGAGTCCTGACAGAACCTGGGCCTGAAGAACCCAGAGGCAGTCCTTAAAATATTTGTCCTGGAATATTTATGCAGCTCCGACAGTGGGCTACACATCATATATGCAGGAGAGGGGCGAACAAGGTAATTATATTTTAGTAAGGCAGGAAGACAATGACACAAATAATGATGATTCAGTGAAGGAACAACTATAAGAGAGCATAGAATGTGGGGCTGAGGGAGTGCAGAGGAGGGCATGACCACCCCTCCTTGATTATTGGAGAGGAACTTTTGAAGTGAGTCTGGATGGTTGGGTAGAAATTCTTCAGAAAGATGGGTAAAAGATAGCTCTGAGTTGATCCTCCAGCCCGAAGGAGCATGTAATATAAAAAGATATGGGGAGAAAAGGAACTGAAAGCAGGGATTCAAATAGATCCTTGCCCACCAATGTTCACAGCAGAGTTATTCAAAGTGGCCAAAAGATGGAAACTACCCAAGTGTCCATTGACAGATGAAGGGATAAACAAAAGGTGGTGGGTGTATACAATGGAATATTAACTAACCTTAAAAAGGAAGGAAATTCTGACACATGCTACAACATGGATGAACCTTGAAGACGTTATGCCACATGAAAAAAACCGGACATAGAGAAACACACATTGCATGATGCCACAAATATGAGGTACCCAGGATAGTCAAGTTACAGAGACGGAAGGTGGAATGGTGGTTACCAGGGGCTGGAGGAGAGAGAGAATGGGGTATTACTGTTTAATGGGGACGGAGTTCGAGTTTGGGATGATGAAAAGTTCTGGAGATGGATGGTGGTGAAGGTTGCACAACAAAGTGAATGTGCTTGATGCCACTGAACTGTACTCCTAAAAGTGCCTAAAATGCAGGGCGTCTGGATGGCTCAGCCAGTAAAGCATCTGACTCTTCATTTCAGCTCATGTCATGATCTCAGGGTTGTGAGATCGAGCCCTGTGTCAGCCTCCGTGCTGGGTGTGGAGCCTGCTTAAGATTCTCTCTCTCTCTCTCTCTCCCTCTGCCCCTCTCCCCTTCCTCTCTCTCTCTCTCTCTCTCAAAAAAAAGGCTAAAATGGTAATTTTTATGTTATCTAGATTTTACCACATTTTTTTTCTAACTGACAAGAAAAAAAGATGTGGGAAAAGGAATAATTGTGGTGTATTTGGAGAAAGGTGATACGTAGGTATGGCTGAAGCTTCAGGTGGGATGAGAGACTGGTTAATGGGAAGCCTAGTCCGGGTAATGGAAAGTAACCGACGAGATGGGGCTTCACATCAGGGAAACAGAAAGTTCACAGAGCTGGGAAGCAGGGAAGTCCCACAGTGTTTAAGAAAGTTCTAGTCATGAGAGAAGAAAGACCAGAGGTGAAAGGCTAACTTACGTGTCACTGCAGGAGCCTCTGTGAGATCAGAGGAGAGCTGGAACCTGCCATGGAGATGAAGGGGAGGTGAGAGCCTCCACGATGAAGGTGAGCTGATAAAAACGTAAGCGCCTGTGGCATTGAGTGTGAGCCTGAAGGAGGACGAGACGCTGAGGGCATATCTGAGGCTTCTGATTTAGGACAAAGAGGGCAGCGGGACCAGTCACTGACCTAAGGATTTCAGGAAGAAGGCTGTTTTATGGGGAAGAACACAAATTTGATTTGAGACATATTTAAGTTTAAAATGCACTTGCATTTAGTGCATGTGATTATATGATGTCTTTTATTTGTCTCTATTTCTTTTACTGTGTTCTTGTGTCTACAGCTAGATATTTAAACACGCAGGTTTGGCGTATGCATCCATGCATGCATTCATGCATTCATTCATTCAAAAGGCATTGATGGAGCACATCTGCATGGCTCATGGCACTCCTTAAATCTTCAACTCCACCCCAATACCAAGAATAAGCAGCGAATCTAGGCATGGAATGCAGGTGTTCTGCTATAAAGTGCTTTTCACTTTACAATGACTTCTTCCCCCTAGAGAAAACGAGCCAGGTGTGTAACAAGACTCTATGCTTGTATCTCATTTAAATTCTCACAACCACCCATGTGATCATCACTGTTATTCTTTTTTGGGAGTGAAGGATGCTAAAGGGACATCAGGAAACCTTCGAGGGTGAGGGACAAGTTCATCATGATTGTGACAATTGTGGAAGAGATATGTACATAAGTAAAGATTTATCAAAATGTACATTCTAAATTTGTGCAGTTCATTGCATGATAATAATACCTCAATCAAGCTATTTTATAAAAGTTTTGGTCCATGCGGCGCCTGGGTGGCTCAGTCGTTAAGCATCTGCCTTCTGCCCAGGGCTTGATCCCGGCGTTCTGGGATCGAGCCCTGCATCAGGCTCCTCTGCTGGGAGCCTGCTTCTTCCTCTCCCTCTCCCCCTGCTTGTGTTCCTTCTCTCGCTGACTGTCTCTCTCTCTGTCAAATAAATAAATAAAATCTTTAAAAAAAAAGGTTTTGGTTCATAAAGCAACTTTCAATAAGGTGTCGTTTGCTGAAAAGAAATAATAATTTAGTTATGAAAAACAAACAAAAATCTGTCTTTTTGTGTTTTTCTTCATTTCTTTTCTTACCACTTCAACTTGTCTCCCATTTTTTTAGGGACCATTTTTCCATCCTCCATCTTCTCCAGAACCACTTTGGTTCAAATAGAGCAATTCTGTTCATTTGTTTCAGGTGTAATGTGCACAGGTCAAATCTTTTTAGGGTACACTCCTTTGTGTTTTGACAAACACACACATATGTGATCCACCACCACAATCAAGATAGAGAACATTTCCATCCCTGCCAAATTCCCTTGTGCCCTTTGGAAGTCAATCCCCTTCCCTCAGCCAGCTTCTGGAAACCACGGTTGCATTTTCTCTCTGTATGGTTTTGCCTCTTCCAGAATGTCATATAAATGGAATTATACAGCATGTAGCCTTTGGAGTCTGCTTCTTTCTCTTGGCACGGGATTTCTCAAGCTTAGCACTCTTGACATTGGGGCTGGATGATTCTGTTGTGGGAGCCTCCCTGTACACTTAGCATCCTGGCCTCTACCCACTAGACGCATCTTCATTCAGTGGCAACTCCCTCCCCAACGCCACAACCCAAAATACCCTTAGATATTGCCAGATGTCCTTTGAGGGGCAGAACGGCCCGTGGCTGAGGACCACTGAGCTAGCATGGTGCATTTGAGATCACGCGTGTTGCTTCGTGTATCAGTTTGATTCTTTTTACTTATGCAATGTTAACTACCACTGCATACCATCTGCAAAATATGACAATGCAGAACAAATTAAAAAAAAAAAAAACCTGAATGGACATAGACCAAAAACACGGTTGGAAGAGGCCTCTCCGGGACGAAGAATGGGCTGGTATAAAGATGGCAGGTTCATTTTCCTCTGAAAACATTTCTTCCTCTCGACAGAGACTTAAATTAATGGCATCGACTGCTTTCAATCTCAATAGGAGGCATCGGCCCGAAGATCGACTGCGGACCTTCCCAGGCGGCCACACGCAGGTGTCGGCAGCCGAAAAGGTGGCAGGGCATCAGTGACCACGAAGGGTAGCGCCCCTCCTCCCTGGGGGCTGCGCTTCTCAGTCCATCTCTTGGCAGGGACTGTGGCACCGGCAGGACGGTTGGCGCCGCTTCGGGGAAGTGGCAGGAAATGAAGGCAGAAAGCGAGTCCAGCGTTCTGCGAGTGGCTGGGCGGGCACAGCCATCTTCCCACTCTGGTTTCCACTGTTTGCTCGCTGGCTCAGTTGTGCATACTTCATGCCGTCTGTCCACTAACGGCCTGCACCCACTTAATTGCGTGTGACCACACATCTGCTGTGTGGTGAGCAGCCGTCACTGCGTTGAAGGGGTGGTGGAGGGCTCTCTGCAGGGAAATGCTCGCCAACATTCTGGAGCAGGGAAGGGGGAACTAAAAATGCCCTGCGCTTGGCCAGACGGAGCGCATTTGGGATTTGTGCTGATTGCATGGGGGCACTGAAGTGTCTGTTTGGAACAAAACCCTCTAGGGGAAGCATTAGAGGAATGGGCTTTGCACTTTCTTTTGGGAAAACACTGTTTATAATAATAACAATCACGTGATTTTGCAAAGCTGCATTTGTTGACTGCTTAAGTAAATAAGTGAATAAATTTAGTATACAGCTGGCTCCCAAGGCGAAACCGGGAAAGAGATAAAGCGGGTCATGGGTACTTCTAGACTCTTGTTAGGAGCCCTTTTCTTGCTTTTTAACAAACTTAACAAAATACTGAATGAGCAACTCTTCTGCTGTAGGCCCTGTGCTGGGAGGTACGTGGGAGGAGTGGTATGTGTACATCAACTCATCACACCGTACACTTTGAACATTATAACTGTGTCAGTTATGTCTTGATAAAGCTGGACACAAAAAGAATGCAGGAATGATGAAATATGGCCCTCCCCCTCAAGCAGCTCACCGTGGTGTCATGTGGACAGCTGCAAACAGCTGGATTGCCACGTGACCGAACACGCAGTACAGGCACCGAGGCGGCCCCTCTCTTGGCCATCACGCTCCACTTTCTCATGTCACACACCGAGACATTTGACTGCCAGATGCTGAATCCCAGATCGATTCGTTCAACAAATACTATGGGTCACACTCCGTTCTAGGTATTGAGGAGATAGCCGTGGACCACAAAAAAATTAAAATCTGCCTTCAGGGGTCTTACAGTCTAGTGGGGAGAGGCCCCCAACAAAAGATGAAGAAGTAAATGACACGGGAGATCATATGGAGAAACATAAGGCAAGCGAGAGAAAGAAGGACTGGGCCACAGTTCTCGTTCACTAGGGCAGTCAGGGAGGGCCTCATATTTGAACAAATACCGGAAAGAGTGGGAAGGTCAGATATCTCTGGAAAGGGCGTTCCAGATACAGAAATCAACAAACGCAAAGACCCTGTGGTCGAAGCGTGGCCTTGGAGTGACACTAAGGAGACCAGTTGACGTGTGGTGGTGGGATGATAGCAGGGGACAAGTCCAGGTGGGGCATCAGATGAGGGAGGTCTTGCAGGCTACGGCGAGGACTTCCCTTTCATTCTGTATGTGATGGTATGTGCTATGGTCTGAATGTTTGTGTCCCGCACCACCCAGAATCACATGCTGAAATCCTGATGCCCAATGTGATGATATTAGGAGGTGGGGCCTTTGGGAGGTGATTAGCCCATGGGGGCAGAGACCTCATGACTGGGATTAGGGTCCTGGGGAAGGAGACCCATAGGGTCTCCACAGAGACTCCCTCGCCTCTTCTACCATATGAGGGTACAACAGGAAGCTTGTGACCCAGAAGAGGGTCCTCTTCTGACTATGCCAGCCCCTAATATTCAACTCCCAGCTTTCAGAACTTTGAGGAATTCAGTTCTGGGGTTTGAAAGCCACACAGTCACTAATATTTGTTACAGCAGCCCAAACAGACTAAGACAGTAAACTATTGGAACATTTGGAGCAGAGGGATGACATGCTATGAATTATGTTAGCAGAAACTCAATCTGGCCACTGCATTGAGAATAAACTGTAGGGGGCAAACTAGATAAAGTTGGGATGTTCTTAAAGTAATTCAGACGTGATAAATGGTGGGTTTGACCAGTGGAGGGGAACAGAAGCGATTGGATTTTACACATAGTTTTAAGTAGTGCCAATGGATTTGTTGACAGATGTAAGGTGAAAAAGAAAGAGAAGAATCAAAGATTATGCCAAGATCTTTGGTCTGAGCAACTGGAAAAACAAAATTTCCATTTACCGAGAAGTGGAGAACTATGGGAGGAGAAAGTTAGAGAGGACGGTCAGGAGTTTCATTTTTGGACACAGGAAGCTTGTGAAGCTATTAGTGATCCAAGCAGTGATGACAAATGGGCAGTTGGTGATAAAAGGCTGCAGTTCAGAGGAAAGTTCTAGGTTGTGGATGCAAAACTGGAAGTCCTCAGGGCACACAGATCGCAGGAGCGTGGGAGGGAGTGAGTACAGACAGAGGAAAACAAGCTCTGTGCATTCAACTCGGGAGCATGCCAACATCTGGAGTTTGAGGAGACTGAGAAGGAGCAGTCAGGGGTACAAGACAAATTCTCTTGGAATTAAAGAGAAGAAAGGGATTCATGGTGGAGGAGGGAATGACGATGAGTGGGGTGGATGCTGTTGACAGGTCAAGCAAGGTGGGTTCTGGAAACTGACCTTGGATTTAGCATTGCTAGGGTCACTGTCAACTTGATAGGAGCAATTCGTGGAGCGATGGGGACAAAAGCCTGAATGGAAATGGTTCAGGAAGAATGGGAAGGGTGCCCGGCTGGCTCAGTCAGTAGAGTACAGCTCTTGATCTTGAGGGAGGTCATGAGTTCAAGCCCCACCTTGGGCATAGAGCCTACTTAAAAAAAAGAAAGAAAGGAAAGAAAGAAAAGAAAAGATTAGGAGAGAGACAACACTTGAGGAAAGTTCTGCTGTGAAAGGAAAGAGAGACAAGGGGTGGAGGTCAGAAGGAGATGTATAAACAGAGAGAGTTTTGTTTAGAAGATGGAAGAAACTCCTGCACGTCTACACTGGTAAGACAGCCCATGGAGGAGGGACACTGATGATGCAGGAACTGAATCTGTGAAGGCCTGACCTTAAGACTATGCAATGGCGTGATACAAAATAATTATGTAGGTTAAGCAGCAACACAGAAACACTGAAGGTATAATGTTCTGTGGCTAAAAAAGAAGAAACAAAATGGAATGGACGTATAAATGCAAATGGGTAAAATAGAAGCATTTGAGCAAGATGTGAGGGAAACATGCAGCATGGTAATAGTTGCTTTGAAAGTAGCAATTATGGGTAATATTTTTTCTCCTTCAATTTCTAATCGTTCTGTAACATTGCTTTGTTGGTATTATAAAAATGTTTTTAAATGAATTGAATTGCTGTTTGCAACCCCGCACCATACTAACATGATAATGGAAATAAAGACATTGTGTGGATGAAGTTTACAATGGATTTTTCAGTTGATTTGTTCGATTTGTTCATTCAGTGAGCACCTGCCATGTTCAGATGCCTGGGATCAAGCGGTGAACAATGCAGCTTGATGTCCCAATGCTCAGGATCACTCTGGTTATCAGAGAGCAAAGGGGATAGCCCAGTCAGTTTTGAAGGAGGTTAGAGTGGGAGATCCAGGACCACATTCATTCCCTGAAAAAAAAGCATTTCTTATTTCTGGCAGCTGTGCTGCTCACACCTGCCCTCCAGGCACAGGACATTGACCCAGATCTTGTGGGTCACCACCCATCACCTTTCACAGGGACCATTACAATGACTGGTCTCCCTGTCTCCTTGGCTCCTCTCTACTGTCCAGATCCACACTGCTGCTAAGACTCTACAGGGTAGGCCTGCCTTGGCTGTGAGTCTGGGGTTGGCATCACCCACACTTGCAGCTACAATGCAGCTTCGTGTGCACCTGGAAAATTCCTTTCCCAAGGCAATGCCCAGGCCGAAGTTTGTGTTCTCAACTGTACTGCTCATCGCCTCTAGGTCCCCAGCCTCTATCATCTCCGGGGGCCGTTCGTCAGTACTCCCATCTTATAACAATAGCAGTCCCTGGAAAACAAGATGGGAGCATGAAACAGCACACTGGTCATGACGACTTTTAGGCACTGCCTAAACTCAGTCTTGGGACCACTCAACAGGAGATGACACTCTTTGGTACTCAAAAGTACTAGAAAAGGCACTAGAAACTTGAGGAAAACCACTTGTTCAAGTTATCTTTTTAGGAAAATAAGAAATCGTGTCAAGACAAGAATAAAATGCCATTCATACATATTGAGAGCCAACATGGTATGGGAAGGGCATGGATTTTGGTGTTAGATGGGCCCGTCTTAACATCTTGACCTTACCGCTTACCTGCTGTGTCAGAAACAAAACCTCTGTGCATTCAGTAACCTGTAAATGAGAATAATGTCATTGTCTCCGGAATAAAGGAATTAAACATGAAGTATGTGACGCACCGGAGGTACTTCATCAAGGGTCATTGTGTTATTTCTCCGCAGGCCTCCAGCACTGTGGTGGTAACGGTGTGAGCACCTGCTTGTGACTGCAGGTGCACGTGTGTGGTGAGCGTGTGGTCCCAGCTTGAACCCAGGAGCGAGCTTGCTGAAAGGTGTCTGGGCCAAAGGAGAATGAGGGGACAGTTTGGTCAGATGTTTCCTGACAGGCAAAGGGGGAGTTAGCCTTAGACATGGCTTCCTGACCTGGTCTCAGAGATGTGAGTTGGAAGAGGGGCTGCAGGAAGACACCAAACGAGTTACTTTTATGAAGGGCTGTGTGATAAGGAGAACCGCAGAGTGCACAGGACAATCCCACTTCTGAGAGGGCTAGCGCGGAGCCGTCACATGGAGGCCTCAGGAGTGTACAATGCCACACTACACCCCGAGGGTCTGGAGACTCAGGGTGGCAGACGGCAGCAGCCGGGCAAGCTAGCATTCTCAGGGAGGAGTCTACTCCTTCTCAAAGGCTTTTGAACATCACTGAGGAGGGCTGGGCAGTTTTTCTTAAGCACACCTGAGATACCCCAGGGATGCGAGAAATATCCCATGGGACGTTGACGGGAACAGGAGTCTTGCTTTACTAATAAGGGTAAGATGCCAGCTATCCATGTGAATGTACTCCATGAGCTGGTCCTGGGCCTCTTTACCCTGGATACATTCCTTGTCTTTCTCCTGCTCTGCTCTGTGTTCCAGGGTGCTGTCCTTGTCAACTGTGTTTCTGAAGCCCCTTACTATGGACTGAATGCTTGTGTCCCCCTCAAATGCATATGTTGGGATTCTAACCTTCCAGGTGATAATATCTGGAGGTGGGCCTTTAGGAAGTGATTAGCCCATGAGGACAGGGCCCTCATGAACGGGACTAGTGCCCTTGTAAAAGAGACCCCCAGAGAGCTCTCTCACTTCTTCCACTACATGAAGACACTGTGAGAAGACAGCCATCTGTGAGCCAGGACAGGGGCTCTCACCAAACACTGAATCTGCCGTGCCTTGAGCTTGGACTTCCCAGCCCCCAGAACTGTGAGAAATAAATGTTTGTGGTTTAAGCCACTCGATCTATGGTATTTTGTTATAGCAGCCCAAATTAACTAAGATCCCCTATAGCAGTGGGTTTCTGGCCAAGCATTAGCAGGAGGTGGGGGAGGGGAGCAGTTGAGTGGAAGGAAGAAGGCAGTGTCTGGGTAGCATCTCTAGCAGTGACTCTATCTTCCCTGTGCCTCCAGCTCACACGGAACAAGCCCATCATTGCTCTGGCTTGTACCAGGTCCCCCTGCTCCCTGGGCTCCATAACCTGGCCTCGTCTTTTGCCTCTTCAGCTTTGAGGTAGCAGTGACTCCCCAAGGTCGCTCATCCCTGGGTTGCCTCATTGTCCCTGTTCAATTCTCCCCTCCTCTATCACCAGTATAACCAGTTCCCTCTATTGTGGAAACGACACAGTGCCTATTTTCCTCTTTAGACTCTATGGCTACACCACCATCTTCCCCATAGGGAAAAGAATCTCAAGTTCTATCTATCTGGAGATTTCAGATATATATATGGAGGAAGAGGATGTTATAAAATTTTATGAGATGCTAAAAATGACACTCAGTTGAGTTATTCAAGTCTTACTAATCCAAGAGTCTCTCTTACCCCAACATCCCCAGGAAATAGCAGGCTTATTCCAAAAACCCGATGAGATGATTCTCTGGTCTTTCTTCCCTCAGCTTGAGCTCATGTGGACTGACTTGCACGGTCTGCATCCCACTGAGGTTAGGGCATTCGATTCCATTTCAGATTTACTTCCTTCTTGTGGGTAGACAGTTACAGTAATGGCTCCCAGCGGAGCCAGGCCTCCCTCCCTCCATCCACACCCTGGTGTCATCCCCTCCCACACTGACTCGGAGCTTGGCCATGCAACTTAACTTTTGTTAATGGGACAGCAAATGTAACATAAGCAGAGACTGGGAAAATGATTGTGCGTTGAGCCTTTTCCTCTCCTTTGCTGCTTTTGGAACCCAGCCACCATGTGACGAAGCTGAGGCTGGTCTCTGGAGATGCATGGCCCGGCTAACAGCCAGTATTGATTGCTAGAAAAGTGAGTAAGGCCATCTTAGACTACCAACGCCATTTTGAGCTGCCAAATGACTGCAGCCAGATGCCCCCACGGGAGATGAGCGGAAGAATCACCCAACTGAGCCCAGACCAAACTGCTGACCCCCAGAACCATGAGTACATAAAATAGTGTTGTTTGTAGGTTGGGGTGGTATGTCGTGCAGCAAGGACTAACTCATGCAATCCCCATTCTACCTTTGGTTCTTTCCTACCGACATACAAGCACTTTCTTCCTGTTAAGCAACGCTTCTGGAACCCTCTGGCCCTCATGGGTACCTCAGCTTACCAAAGGCAAACTCACCCTCCACCAATGGCCATCCGTGTATTGCTTCCCCTCAAGAGTTAAGCCTTAACTTCATTGCATGCAAAGTTTTCTTTAAAAAAAATTTTTTTGGAAAAAAATGTGGTTTTGCTTCCAAAAGATGTTCCAAAGCTCTCTGGCTCACCAAGGAGTAATCCCTCAGCTGGAAAACGCAGCGATGCTGCTATTTTAGTATGGCATCAAGCCTCTGGCCGCTTGACGCTGCCAGGGCTGCCGACGCTTCTTCATGGAAAACTAAATCAACTGCCTAAGACACAGAGACGTGTCCCAAAGGGATATTTCAGAAAGGAGAGGCCCTCACCTTCTTTCCATTCTGCTTCTTTCTACCGAACCCCTCAGGCCCCCAGCCAGAGATGGATCTTCTTCCTCTGGAGCAATGAACTTCTAACCTGCTTAAGTGGAGGCCCATCTGCTGTCCCTGACCCTTTGGCCTCTCCCCACACTCGTCCTAATTGTTCTCTGATGAAAGCTGAACGTAAGCCTATGTAACACTGCAAAAATGCACGGCTGGCCGACCAAACATTAACAAGAGAGACAGCTATGAGAAAACAATCTGCTTGTTTGCTCGACCTCCCTTTCTGCCGACAGACTGATTTTGGAAACGTTCCCACTCTCCAAGGGAAGAGGTGCTTTGCTAATTCTGCCAAGTGTCAAAATGGATGGCGTTTGAACAGCTTCCTCTGGCTGGTGATGTTTTTCAGACTATCCCTTGATAGAAACACTCATGGATTCGGTGCAGACAGCATCTCCCCTGGATCCAGTCCGGAGGGTGGGGGGAGGGGTGGAGGAGGGGTCACTTCTTATGGAACTTGTCACCTTTTCTCAAGCACTGCTTTTCCCTGGAAGAAGATGAGGTGGGCAGAGGTCACTGAGGAGAAACAGAAGCCCCAGAGGCCACCTCAGGGACTGGCGATGACTCATCGGCCACAAGGAAAGGGACTGGGGCTTGGAGGAAGACCAACAGGTTCGGGGCCCAGGCCAGTGGTCTAAATGTCAGCGGTGACCACCTGTTGGGATATGCCTTCAGGATCCAAGATTCCTAGGCCTCGCCAGTCTGGGTCAAAGAAGGTTCATGACGGCAGTCATGGACGAGGCACCGCTTGCTTCTCTCCCTCTCCCGGAAAGTTCCAGGAGTGCTCTTTTTTGCTCTCATGTCATTAGGGAACCTTTCCTTGGCCCACTCCCAGCTAAATCATCCTCGGAATCCCTGATCTACCTCCCCTTCCTTTGTGGTCCCACCGTGTCCTGGACATTCTCTCATGGAGAACTTCTGCACCTGATTACACTTACTTGTCTGCAGATTTGTCTCCTTTTAACAGACTCTGGCCTCCTACACAGAGGGGACATGCCCTATTTACTCCATAGCCCCACCTACCAACCCAGTGCGTGCACTCAGAAGGCACTCAGTAAATATACTCATTTTCCATTTAACTCAGAGAACATAGCCTGACCAAGGTCACCCAACAGATGAGAGCCTGAACCTGGATTTAGACCCAGGTTTGTCCTCATCTAAAGCCTTTGCCATTCCTCCGCTCCACCTGGTCTCCCCAGTTAGTGATCCCTGCCCACCTGTCTCTCTCTCTCTCTCTCTCTCACACACACACACACATACACACACATGTCTGCACAAGCACACAGATGTCACAAGACAATATGGGTAGAATTACAGACTGTCAGAGGTGGAGATGATCTAAGACATCATGGAAACCCACTCCATTGTTTAACAAATAAAGAAACTGAGGCCGAAGACACAGTCATTTGTGTGAGCTGATGTACTTTGAGCCAACTTTCAAATGTGGTCTGGGGCTACTCCTGTTGATAATCATATTCCACTTACCCATTTATATCAAAGCCTCCTAGTCAGTTTCACTCATAGCCTCATGGAAGAAACTGTAGCCAAGTGATGCACAGTGCCCGCCTTCCGAGAGACTTCAGTGTCATTGGGAGAGAAATACGAGCATAGTTATAAATCCAGGGTAGGACGTGAGGAATTCAAAGCCGCTCAGGCCCTCAGAAGAGAGAGAACTCACATTGACTGAGCAGAGGCAGGAAAGCCTCTCACAGATGATAAACTGAGATGAGCCTTACAAAGAGGTTGGATGACGGGAAAGCCCAGCCCAGGGAACAGCGCGTATGTCGGCATAGAGGTAGGAAGGCGCGTCCTGCGTCTCAGAGGAATGGTTGGTTCCATGCAAACCTGCCCACGGTGTGGACCCTGCCCGAAGGTGCAGGATGGAGGAGGGGCTGCAGGGGGGACTGGGGCATGCTTTGGGGTGATGAGAGCAGGTAGGAAACAAAAACATCTTCACCTGGCATCTCAGGAGAGAATGATGCCAATAAGCCCATCTATGGAAGGGGGCTAAAGGGACAGAGACCTGGGGATTTACAAACAATAAGAGAAAAAGAAAAGCTCAGTAATTTGGACCTGATTAGAACAGAGTTCTTCAGGCTGCAAGAGAGAGGGAGGGGGATCTTGCTTTAAAACGCATAGGCTTTTCGCTTCTGTTTCCCACTCTCTGGGTCTACCCTAGATAGCCATGGAGGAGGCACGACTGTGCAGGGGATGGGGTTGTGTGTGCAGAGTCGTGTTGATTTCAGAAGGAATTCCGAGAAAGAGAGAGAGGAGAGAGAGAGAGAACCAGGTAACGTTTAGTTTGGGTCATTCAAAATAGGATTATGCAGAAAGTTCTAGCCTTTAGGAGCCAGACCCTTATCTTGAGAAGGGATTTTCCAAATTCTTCCTCCTCCCTCAGTGTATCAAGACTAAGCCTAGAGCTCAGAGTCCTTCCGTTGGCGCAGTAAGAGACTAAAGCCAGTCCTTAAGGACTTAACAAGAATCACAAAGGAGGAAATAGAAGTAAGGAAAAGCCCACCCTTTTTCTGTACCTGAGAATCTTTTAAAAAGAGGAGGAAGTGGACAGTGTGAATAGCCAAGCAATCAGAGGAATTGCCCTGCTGTTCCCATCTCTGGGCCTGCAGAGGGGAGGGTGCTCATGGTATTACCCTCAGGACTCTGGGTGGAAGCCCCTTCACAAGCCACCCCATTAGAACCCAGGGCACAGACCCAGAAAAGGAGTTCCATGTGGTCTGCCTGGGGGAAGCCTGAAGTTCAGCTTCCCTGGGCACACCCTCTGTCCCATGGGGTGCAGATGCTACGGTGGGAGACAATGGGCCCACCAAATGGCCTGCTGTCATGATACAAGGTGACCTCCCAGCCACCTAGGGACTCCCAGTCTAAGGAGTGGACCTCCCAGCTAACAGACTGAAGAACCAATGGAAAGAGCTTAGGGCTCCTGCCCAGCTGAGGCCAAGGCACCAAACTGTCACCAGGAGCATTGCCTGGGCTGGAGGAACAAGCCACACTTTCAGTCCTGGAGTCCAGGAGGCCAAGTATGACCCAGGCCAAAAAAAAAAAAAAAAAAAAAAAAGGCGCTCTCCCCAAAGACCAGTGCACAGCACACATCCACGGGCCTTGGTGGGACCAAAGAATTGACTGCCTCTGGTGCGGTGAGAGGAGGGAGCTTCCTCACTCCATAATCCCACGCCCCTAGGGTGGGGGACAGAGGGGGTGACTATCGGAGACACTGAGTGTTTTTTCCTAAAGACTGAGTATTATCTGCAGGGTTTAAAATATCAGTTCAAAATTTAACTGGATTGGACATTTAGCTTTTCTTCCCCATCCCACTAACTACTGGGTGGGGTTCAGAGGAGAAAGACCAGATTAGTTCTAAGCAAAATAATGATACTCCATTTTCCCTTCACATCCGATATGTGGTGAGTTCTATTCGTGCAGCCGACCATGCTGAGTTCTGGGGACACCAGCTCCAGGCCTGCCCTGGACTCCTCGGGCCCTGGGGAGGGGCGCCAGGGAGCCTGTGAAGAAGGCTCCCCAGGGCTGCTCCCACAGGGCGCAGAAGCTGAAGGCCACCCCACTCCTGTCCTGAGGCATGGGAAGGCCTTTTGGAGAGCAGCTGAGCAAGAAGAAGGGTCTCTGCTCTGCAAGGTGGGAGCCAGCCTGCAGTGGGCTGGCCAGGGGTGGGGAGAGGAGAGAGTTTCTCAGTAGCGGGAACTAATGAGAAGTGACTGGAAGGAAAGACAGATGCTAAAAAGAGACATAGGAAGAGAAGTGGGGGCTTGGTGTCCAGGAGAGGACCTAGAACCAGGCCACGTGCCCAGAGTGGAGAAAATGGCCAAAAGTGGTGTTGGGGAGACAGAATGTCTGGGGGGCTGGGCTGAAAAACAGTGGGGGCCATCTCCAGTCTGAGAGTCTAGGAACAGAGGAGGGCGGGAGAAAGAGGGGGACAGGGAGAAGAACCACCATGGCTCTCGTTTACTGAGATTCAGGCACAGGGCTGGGGAGGCTGTTCCCAAGGCTGTGACGCCCAGGAGGGGCGCTCGGGGCTGGGCGGCGACGGGACGACCTTCCAGGGAAGCCCCCGGGCCCTCCTTTGAGCCCCAGGCCCGGGAGCCGAGGCGGCGGCTTTCTGCGAGGCGCTGCTGCCCCCTCCTGGGCACGCTGCGCAGGCCCCTCTAGCTCTGGGAGCGGCTTCGGGCGCCCTGGGGTCGGGGCGGCGGGCGCCTCGGGCCGATCCCCCCGCAGGTGTCCGGCTCTGCGGCTCCTCCCTGGGCCCGGTCTGCAGCCGCCTTGAGTCCGCTCGCGGCCCTCCTCCGTCGCTGGGCCGCATCCGCGCGTCTTCCCAGCGGTTTGGCCGTCTTGCCCGCCCGGCCGTGGAGCGTGGAGATCAAGGGGGCTTCCGTGGGCTCAGACGGGGGTTAAGGCCCCGGCCCTACCGGTTCCTGCTGGCCCCTAAGCTCCCTGGGCCTCAGGTGCTCTCTGGTGAAATAGGGCCGCAGAGAGGGACTTGCAAAGGCTCGGCTCCGTCCTGGCACAGGGGTGAGTGCCCAAGAAATAAGAGTCATTATTGTGCTCGGTCTCCGGCCGTCCTCGGACACACAGACTGGAGATGGCCCCCGCTGCTTTTCAGCCTAGCCCCACCCGGCACTCTGGCGTCCCAGCTCCGCTGTGGGCCGCTTTCCCCGCTGTGGGTACGTGGCAAAGGCCCTGGCCCAATTCTGGATCCTCTCCTGGACACGGAGCCCCCACTTCTCTTACCAAATCTCTTTCTAGCGTCTTACTTTCCTTCCAGTTTCTTCTCCTCATTAGCTCCCACGACTGCATGACTCCCTCCTTTCCTTCACACAAGCCTCCCCTGATCCCTTTCTCCTTCAAGTCTCCACTGAGCACACTCTGCCTCTGGCCCTATGGGCCCCATGACTTCCGATGTCCCTGATGACCTTCAGTTCATCTCGGGGTCTCCAGTGACCTCCTTGCCCCACAACCCAATGCCCAATTCTCAGACCGAATTTCGTGCCACTGAACATGCTTTCTGCAAGTTTTCTGTCCCTTGAATTTCCTGGGACGCTCCCTCCGGTTTTCCTGTGACCCTGAAGCCAGTCCACCTCAGTTTCCTTGCTGGCTACTTTTTGTCCTCCAGCATCAGCGGCTGGGCTCCTGCTTGGCTTTCTCGTCTTTTCATTCTACACACTCACCTGAGAGCTGTGATCCCCTCACCACCACCCCTGCCCATGGCCTCCTTCCCCCAACTCCCGCACCCACCCGCACGGCCCCCTAGGGCTCCAGCTGCTCACCAGTCTGTCTTCAGCTCAGATCCCTAACCCGGCTCCCTATATCTCCATGCAGGTGAGCCCTAGTTGTCTCCATACAGATGGGGAGAGATACCACCAACCATGCAGGTCCAAAACTGTATGCTCCCGGAAGTGGTTCTTCCACGGAAATCTAGGAGACAGTTTTAACTCCTTTCTGTCTCTTACTCACCCCTGCTACCATCCAACCTGTTGTGCATTCTGTCAATTTTGTCTTATTCTACCTTACTGCCTAGAATCCTTTTCTCACTGCCATGGGCTCAACAACAATTTAGTGGGTGCCTATTATGTACCAGGGACTGCTCTAAGCTCTAAGCATTGTGCATGCATGGCTTCATTTAATTCTCTTAACGGTCTGGTGGAAATAAGAAGGGACTGAGGCGTTGAGAAGTCATTTGCTCAGGGTCATCTAGGTAATAAGTGGCAAAGCCCAAATGGGCCCGAGGTCTTGCTGACAGTAGAGTCCTTGCTTTTGCTTTTGTTGTGCAGTGTTATTCCAGGATGGGGTCATTCCTCACATAGGTTGTCACATCATCTCTCTTACTAGTTTTCCTGACTTTGGTCTTCCCCTCCCCACAGTGTAGCTATCAACAAGATGACTTCCTCTCTGTTGCGTCCTAAAACTGAAATTTAGTCCTGGCACGCTCCTCAAATCCTTTCAATGGCCTCTGCTGCTCTTAAGCTAAATTTTACGCTCTGGAGCCTTCTCCTACCTTTTTACCCAAGCTGTTTTTTTTAACTTATTTTTCATATTACATGTGCAGTTTCCCCTGGATCCCCAAGGCAGAATCAAGTGATTTATCAGTTGGGACTAGCTTCAACTGCATGTAACAGAAACACTAATTAATGGCGACTTAAATGAGATCATTAATTCCTCCCTCTCAAAGAGTTTGGAGTATACAACTCAGAGTTGGCATGGTGGCTCGTTTTTATTGCCAGTGATCCAAGATCCTTTTGTCTTTTTGCTCCACGATTCTTAACACTGGCTTCCATCTTTAATGTCTCCTCATGGCTGTAATATGGCTGTCGCAGCTCTAGCAATTACAATGACATCCTAACAGCAGGAAAAAGGAAGGGTCAAGGGCCAAAGTGTGGGCCTTCCAGCTAGCTTGGCTGCTTTAATAAGCTCTTCCAGAAGTTGCATCCAGTGACTTCTATTATATACCTTTGCTCTTTCTACAGATAAATTGGAGAATGTAGTTTTTGAGCTGGCTACATTGGAAACCCTAATAGCACAGAGGTCTAGTTAGGGAAAAAGAAGAGGAAGGGTGTAGATGGGATAGACAGCTAGTCTCTGCCCAGATTTCCTTCCTCTGCATCCCCCTGATACTCTTGCTTATGTCTGCCATTGCCCTTTCCAAATCTCCATGTAAATATCTGTTTATTGACTTGTCTCTCGTATCAGTTTGAATACTCCATGCAGAGGATGGCACCTGGCACGCAGAAGGGGTTCAATATAAGTTGCTATTGAATCCCGTCCATATTTAAAGAGATCATAGAATTCTGGATCACAGACCCCATCCTGAATTCCATCACTGGACATAGTCACACAAGAGAATGTTCTTATTCTTAGGAGATACATGCTGAAATATTTAAGGGTGAAGTTCATGATGGCAGTAACTTACTCTTAAATTGTTCTGCAATAATAATAACAATATGTATTATATTTAGATACAGATATTATATATGTATAGAGAGTGTATTGGTTAATAGGTAAGTAGGGAGATAGATGATAAAGAAAATATGGCACCATTTTAAGAATTGGTGAGTCTTAGTGAAGGCTTATGGGAGTCCATTTTTCTATTGCAACTTTTCTGTAGAATTCTTTTTACCAAAACGAGAAGTTACAAGGATTACAGAACTCTAGAGTTTGAGACTGAAAAGGAGGACCTTGCAAATTGTTGAGTCTGTTCTCTCAGAGAGATGACATGTCTTTCCTAAGGCACAGGCCCCCTGGTCTTCTTCAGCCATAATAACAGCTTAGCTTCTCACATGTGCCCACAGTCCCTTCTCCACAGAGCTTTGTGCATGCTGTTCTTCAGCCTGGAATGTTCTTCCTTCCCCTTGTTGCCTGATTCCTTCTAATTATTCTTCAGATTTCTGTTCAAGAGCCACTTCCTCAGGGAAGCCCTCCCTGACTCTCCTGACGGTGTCCAGTGCCCCCACTACAGGCTTCCATACCTCAGATATTTCTCTTCATCAGCTCAGCGGAAGTGCACTTTGCCTCGGTTTATGTGATTGGCTCCTGTGCCCTCTTCTGCACTGGTCATTAGTACAGCTCACTCTCACACAGTCTTGCTCTGAACCAGGTTCCATTCTTGGTAATTTGCCTAGAGTTAGTGTTCACTGCGAGTCGCAAATCCACAAGCTCAGGTTGATCAGATCTCTCTCCGAACCTGTATGTCACACTGAGACTTGGTTACGTCCACTTGGATGCCACCCAAGTATCTAAAACTCAGCATGTCCGACACTGAACTCATCTTCCCTCACGGGGCTGCTTCTCCTTCCGCTCTTCTGTTTCCTCCTACAAGAAATGGCAGCACGATCCACCCAGCTGTCCCCACCCCACACTGGGCACATCTTAGACCCCTCCCTCTCCCTCTGCCACCAAAGCTACTCTATTACCAGATTCTGCTCTCTTGCCTCTGAAATGTCTCAGTCCCTCCACTTCTCTCCCTCTCCACTATGATTCTTCTCGTTCAGGTTGCCCTGGGTCATCTCTGCAATTGAATTCCATCAGATCTGTCTTTGTTCTGTCTTTATTTTACCCCACACCTTAAATCCATTCTCCACGCTGAAGCCAGAATTCCTTCCTAAATCATCAAGTTCCCATCCCACTCTCCCACTGAAAAGCAGCCCAACAACTTGATGAGCTAAGAAACTTGGAAACTCTCACAGTATAAGTGCTTAGAAATTTAAGTACATAACTGAGTTTGCAAGAAAGACGGACAAATGCCCCTTTGTGTCAAAAATGAAGACAACACTGACAGTGAGAATACTTAGCACAGGAGATGAGGCCACGCAGCCCTGGGAGTAGTTGTTAGACCTTGAATGGGCCCTAATGGTAGGGGGCTGGACTTTCTCAAGGGATGCAACAAAGTTAAAGTTTGGCCTCCATATTTGGCCAATATCTGCTTTTCGGCTCTGGCTTTCACTTTTGCCTTTGGAAATCCAAGTATTCAAATACCCATTTCAGTGGCATCCTAGCATCCTTGAACTTGTGCATTCTCAACCATCATGTGATTATATCCACCAATTTATCCACCGATTTCACCAATGTTTCCACTTACATCTTTTCTCTTCTCCAGGATCCAATCCAGGATACCATATTGCATTTAGACTTATTCCATTTTTAGCCACATATTCTTTAATCACCTCTTCATGTGATGATTTTGTAAAATCATTTTCTGTAGACTGAAGAGAACAATAATAGAAGGGTTTTTTTTTTTTGACGTGGTTAATCAAAGTTATTTTCTGTTACTGATCATTACAATTTTTTCTTTCCGCTTTATCACTCTTTTTTTGGTAATGGTACATAAATGATTAAGATTGTTGTCAACTTTGGAAAGGCCTCTATGAAATTTCTCTCACAAACGAGCTGTAAATACTTAGTGTGTTTGTAATTATATGCACTGCATTCTCAAATGTATTGTTGATGAAAGAAAACTCCCATTTTGACTAGCCTTTGAGTAAGAGTGAATCCTCCACTTATAATTTTACATTTCTGATATCAGAAGAATTTTCTGTGGACTAGAAAATTGTAGATGGCTCTATACATCTTAAACCTTGTTTCTCTACCATCCACATATTTTTGGTATTGAGCATTGTAGGATTTTTTGCGGTGTGCCAGGCAAGGCAGCATGTGGAGGGTAGGAGTATTGCTGGCAGCCATTCCAGAATTTGTACACCCAGCAATAACTGAACTATACATGGAAATGACGGCAAACCGTCTAATATATCCCATGAAACCCATACTAAATGTAGGCCAAGTCTTTTTCCTTCTTGTCAAATCCCCATGGTCATGCCAATGCCATCAACATGAGGAGAAGCTGGAAAAAATTATAGTGAATTATTTTTTTTAATGTTATTTTTCTGGATTTTATAGATAATGTTTGTTTTTACTTGTCAACTTGCTAAAATTTGTTGACATTTGTTTTCTTGTCGTCAACGTTTACTTTCAGTCTTAATTTTGTATTCATAGTTTGCATTGTTTTTTTCCCAAAAAGGAACCAAAGTTGCATAAGCTTCAGGCCCCATGAAAAGTGGGTCTGTCCTTGACTGAGAAAGTTCGTCACTCACAAACATCAGTGAGAAGCTACCGAAAAATTCTTTTCAGGAAGAAGAAAATGAAATCCAGAGGAAGAGGTGGGATTCAAGAAGCAATGAAACAAATAAGTAAGTGTTAATTAAATAATAGTAATAATAAAAAAAAGAAGCCATTCCTCACTGCTCTGGTATATGACTATAAACACTGTGTTATGGCTGACAAGGTCCTTTGAGACCTGGTGTTTGTTGGCATCTGACTTTATCGGGCGCCACTCCCTCTCACCACCTACTAGAAAACAGCCCTGAGTCTGTACATCTGCACCGGTGCCCCTAGGCATTCCCACATTCTGTTCCTTTTCACTGGAACACGCTTCCCCTTCCTTCTTGAGGAAGAGACACTACACTCTGTCAGCCTAGATGAGGCGCCCCTCCTGCTAAGGCCATGCTGTCACAGTCCCCTGCCTTGAACTCTTCCCTTGTCTCCATCCAGAGACAGAGCCTGGTTCCCTCCTTGCAATACCCCAGCCCTTAGCACCGAACCTGAAGCAAGTAGGCAGTCTGTTAATATTCGCTAAATACATAGGTAAACTGAGAATGGAAACAAAACCTTTTCTTTTCAGCTCTTGTCATCTCAACTGGTGCTAATCCGTGTTAATGCTGGTCCGCTTCCCTGAGTCAACTCAGCGGAGTGAAAACAATGCAGTCTCTTTTGGATGACTGTGCCCTTCCTTTTGTCATCTTAAGGTACAGTAAATGCTGTTGACACCACGTTGGTGCCCCTTCCAGATGCCCTCAGCGTACCCTGGAAGTGGCCTCCGGAGAGTTCCGCACTGACCTAGGGCTCCACGTCTCTCTCGGGCTGAGGACGTTCTCTGGCTGCAGGCGTGAGCTTGGGAGTGTCAGGGAGTTTCCACACCAGGAGCAAACTCTACTAACCAGCCACAGCTTCCTTACCCGTGGGGCAGTCTGAGGCAGGTCCCACACAGTCTCTCCGAGGGTCCTGAGCAAGACTGAGCTCCAGATGCCCAGAGTCACTCCACCTCTGCCTCATGCACTTCCTGGGTTCCTGTCCTGATGAAACTACTTTCATCCCGTGCTTGTCTCTGGGTCGGCGAGGACACAGCATTGCCACCTGTCACGGCCTAGCAGTGCAGCCATAGCGGGGGCAGCAGACTGGGTGGAGTGTTGTTGGACCCGGGGCATAGCTCTGGAAGACAGTGGTTTGGAAAAGAAATTCCTGAAATGTGTACATTTCGATAGAATGAATCTTTCTGCTCTGAGCTTCAGGAAGTTTCCAACTTGAAACGCTGGAAGAGGAAAGTCTTAAAAGTGGGGCAGTTCATAGCCCCATTCAGAGGGACAGGAGCATTGAAAAACAAAATCTTGGTTAACAGAAGTTTCATCGGAGTGACTCAAGTATGAAAGTAATTCTCCAGCCAGCATGTTGGCCAATGTCTTTCATATAACCTGAGCAGCAGAGCAGGGGAGACTGTGGGAGACTCAGGCTGGGACCCAGATTCCAGGGAACTCAGGAAACCTGCTCCTGCCGCCCACATAAAGTCTAAACAGTCAGGACCACTTCGAGCGTCCCTGTTCTCTGACTCATCCTACAGAGGCAGGGCTACTGGACTTAAGCCTCACCATTACCTGATTTGCGTCTTCCTCGTCTAGGAAGGAGATTACTGGCCAGCCCCTCCCAGGGCCCCTGCCAAGCCCTTTCCTGGACTTGGGGTCAACTGACCAGGAGCAAACAGTCCCCATGGGAGTCACTCCCCTTAGGCAAAGGCACTCAGCCAGGGGCTTGGCAGGTTCCCAGATTGTAAATCTCTGCATTTCGCAGGAGGCTTTAGACTCGAAACCATGAGAATGCAAAAGGAGAGTCTTCAGAGCTCAACAGTTTGTAGACAGATACAGAGAAAGTGGAAAAGAGAATCCATCTCTGGACTTGGTTGTCTGGAGAGAAGGAGGCCGACTCATGAAGAGGTTTCCAGAAAGGACTGGAGTGCACAGATGGTAAAGCCATCAAGGGGCGATGGTGCCAGAGATCAGCACAATGGGTGCCCTTGTGCCTTGTTTGGGGACTTTTGTGTTTATATGTTTGTGATTGCTGTCCCCCATGCAACCCCAAGCTGGGGTCTGCTAAGAAAAATAACCTGGCTTACAACGGCATTCTTCCAGCTCCACTTGAAAGTTTGAAAAACCCTTGGATAGGAAAATAACCTCAGGGAGCCAAGGCTTTCTGCACTTGGTGAAGCCCTAGACCCAAAATACACATAAGAACACTTCACTTTGAAATGCCTGCAGTACTCCTATCTGAGTCATCTGAAAACAAATAAAAAGAGACCTAAACAAACAAACCTAATTGTGCACGGAAACACGGCCAGGTTTCCAGCCTGGCTTCCCCTCTGTTTTCATTAGTCAGAAGCCAATGTACGCAGCTTTCATGGTATCCAGAACAAGCAAAATATTAAAAACAAATTGCCGAGGTTTCTCCCCTTCCCTCCTCCCGTCCCCGTGCACCACCCGGGCCAAGTTCCTGACTTCTCTCTTGGCTTTCAAACTTCTTTCTTCCAGTCTTGATGGACAGCTGCCTGCTTACCAGGCTGCCCGTGGTTGACCAGCAGCCCTGGTTGACACAGGCATTTGTGAACATCAGCAAGTACTGGATACTCAGACGAAATTAAGAAATTCAGGAATGTTATGGGTCTTGAGATATTATTATTGTTACCGATAGTCAGTGCAACTGGTTTGAAAATCAGGCCTGCCAACCCCAATTCACTTGATCTAGGTCTACCCATTGCTCTCAGCCAAAACCCTACCACCTACCTTTCTTTTCCCCTCTTCTACTTATTTCACCATTAAGTAGGCATTCCACTGCAGCGGACACCCCTTGTCTTATTTCTCCAACGTTGTCAAGCTAACAGAATTAAGTCTGAAGCTCCTGGTGGGGAGAGCTTGTATGACAAGAAGAGCAGAGCTGAGTGTTAGAGAGGAATAAGAACTCATATGACATCATTGAGCACCTGGATCCAGCCATGACTGAAGACTGACCACCCTGGACTTTTCTGTTATATGAACAACTAAAATCCTTGTTTCACTTAAGCCTCTGTTAGTTGGGTTGTTGTATCTTGCAACACAAGTGCGTGCACACACACCTCTCAAAATGCCACCTGAAATTAAATCTTTGCATCTTCCAAGTAGACTACTATGCACTTTTTTTTTTTTTAATTTCTGGGACTGATCTCTCAAAAGGAAGATTTTTTTTGTTTTTCAGGCAAATTTAGTTTCAGTTAAATGCTGCAGGGAAGTTCAGAAGACAACCCACTTTAGCCCTGAATCCTGTGAGAAAGATTGCCTCTGTCCCTTGTAGTGTGGTAAGAATGAATGAATTCTCTCACCTAACTCCTATTTGACACAGAGAACAAAATAAGGTAGTAATTACCGAGGAATTTCTTTGCACTTCTTGGCTTGTTTTGATGATCAATTCCAGGCATCCTATTCTGTGAGGCTAGGGGGACATCTAAGTGCCAGGATTAGTCTAGATCCAAAGCATGTAAAAAACAATAACAACAAATACTTGCCAAACAAAAACCAATGATACACCAACAACATTTGGGGAACAATTGAAACTGTAGGGCCAATTTTTTTTTTTCTTGTTCTATATGCCATGAATAGGTGGGAACTTGGCTTCTTGTCTCTCCTAATGACTAACCAGAAAAAGAACTCTTGTTAACTCCTTTATTCCAATTTTCCAGTTAAGAGTGAGTGTCAGGGGGTGCCTGCCTCGGTTGCTCCGTCGGTTAAGCATCTGACTCTGGATTTTGGTTCAGCTCATGATCTCAGGGTCGTGAGATCAAGCCACACGTCAGGCTCTGCACTGAGTGTGGAACCTGCTTGAGATTCTCTCTCTCCCTCTGCCCCTCCCCACTCCCACTTGTGCTCTCCCTCCTTCTCTCTCTCTCAGAAAAAAAAAAAAGAGTGGAGTGACTATCAGATCGGGTGGGGGATGGCATGTGTGCAGGGATGGAACAGCAGCCTTGAGGAACTGAGCTAACTGATTAGAAAGGTGAACACATTTTTAAGCCACTAGTTTTGAAATTAATAACTATCCTTCTCAAAGGAGTTCCAATGGGGGCTTGGTTCAAATGCCACTCCCTCCAGGAAGCCTTCCTTCATGCTTCCATTGGAAAGTATCACTCCTTTCTGCTGCCTTTTCACAAAATTCAAAATGCTCGATATTAAAAATAGCTGTAAGAAGTTGGAGATTGTTTTTACTCCAGAGTCTTTTTGGGGAGAACGCCAGAATAAATAATTCGGTACGTCCTTTGGGATGACGTAAGGGACGCGATCTAGAGGTACGGTCCTACCCGACTTCTTTACCGAGTGGGTCTCATTTTGAAAATAGAAGAAGAGCTATCTTGCTGTAGGGGAGCTAAGAGAGAGCTATGTTGCTTGCATGACAAAGAGAAAAGAGAGGCACTTGTGGAAGAGAATCTGGGAAGAGAAGGGGAGCTGGCAGGGCTGGGCACTGCTCCCAGGAAGTGGGGGGAATAAGATGCTTCTGGAGGTGAGCACCAGAGGACAACGTGTGAAGAACAGAAACATCCAGACGGGTTGTTGACGCTGTTGACTGCGACGGGTACCATGTGCGCCTTGGTCTCCCCTACCAAGCTTCCAGTCACACCTCCATCGCTCACACACACGTGCGTCTGATGGGGGGCCCTGAAGGGGAAGGATTTCTATGTGCAGGTGGACGCAGAATAGACACATGTAGACATAAATCCGAAGTTCGGATGGACCTCATGCTGTCCCAGTGGATGACAGAGCTCCTGGAGGGAAGGGGCCATTTTCACTTGTTTTAAAATCTTCACTCAGATGAATTAATGACCTAACTTCCAGGGAAACATCTGCAACAAAAATGATGGCCTGAGAATCAGATAAAGTGCTGTCAGTGACTCAACCCCTGGAGCCCGGTGCCTATTGTGACCATTAGCATCATTATCAGTAGCCACATGAGTACAAAGGAGAAGCCCAAGCAGGTCTCCTAGTCCCTAGAGATGGAATATCAATGGGGCTTTTATTTTTAGTTTAGTTTTGAATTATACCTAGTTATAGAAAGCAGAAGCATGTCCTTTGGTAATCTGTCCCCCACACTGACTCTGGGCTGGCCTCAGCTAACTTTGAACAATGGGACATTAGCAAACAGACCCATGTAAAGAGCATCCTGGCCCAGTCCCTTGTAGCTCCCAGAACCCCATGACGGCCACCATGCAAACCAGCCTAGGCTAGCTTGCTGGTTGATGGGAGAGGCGGACACCAGCCAGGCCCCCTCTCTTCCTCTAGCTGACATCAAGCCAACTGCCAGACCCCTGGGGGAGGCCACCCTAAGCCATTCAGCCCCACCAAAGCCAGTTCAGACTAGAAGAACTGCCCAGCCATCACCCAGAATTGCAAGAAAGATGAAATGTTTGTTCTTTTCAGCCACTAAGTTTTGGAGTGGTTTATTACCCAGTAGAAACTGACGAAGAAACCTTTATCGCATTTCGTTGGTTAGGAAACCAAGGCTCAGAGAGATGGAGAAAATCGCTGGGGTTTGGTTTTACGCCAGCCTCTAGTCCCTTACCCGTGTCGTCCTATGGCCTCTTTTCCTCCGAAAGAGCTTAGTTTCAAGCCCAGGGTGAGTGCCACTCACCAGCGCTGGGGATCGACAATTGGAATAGGCCGCATCACAGTGCTGACAAGAGGCTGAAAGGCTGGGTGTTAGTCTAAAATTTCTGATTCCTCGTGGTTTTCAATCTTGTCTGCACATGAGAATCATCGAGGAGTTTTTAAAAATCCTGATGCCTGTGTTGGACCAAATAAGTCGTAATCTCTGAGGGTTAGAGTCAATATTCTTAAAACTCCCCCTTAATTCGAATGCATGGCTAAGCCTGAAAATCAGTGTCCTCAACTCCCCTAAACAGGTCCCATGGAGGTTGGAGAAATTGGAGCTCTTTAACCTAGAAATGTCTCCAAGGAAGTGAAAGAGGGGCCTCTTGAGGAAGAGGGACCAGGAAGATCAGCACAATTTATTGAACAAATAAATACGTGGTATGGCCAGGCACTGCATTATTCTTCCCTGCCCTCAAAGACTGCAGGAGTGACAGTTACAAAAGTGCATAATCGCAATCACAAGGTGACAAATGCCATGCTCACATGTTCCAGGTCATAGCAGCAGCCTAGAAGAGGCAGAGTTACTCTTGTTGGCTGGGTCCCAGAAAAGGTGACAATGCACTGAGTCTTGAAGTCAAGAGGAGATCTCTGTTCATCAGGAATGGACAGCCACTCCAGGAGGTGGGTGAAGCAGAGATGAGTCAGTCCTGCAAGCTGGGGGGATGCAGGGGAGAATCTTACACTGAAAGCAGGATGAGTAGAGGAGAAATAATGACCCCAAAGACCCCATCCAAGCACTGGCCTTGTGTATCTCTCAAGAGATTGGGTACCAAAGCTTCAGGCAGGTTGGGGCTTGCTAGTGGGGGCTAAATGACCCCAGCAGGGAGTCAGCTTGCCACTGTAATGAGGGTGGTATTTGAACCTCTGTTCCTGGAAATTCTAAGTCCTGACCCCATAGCAATAGCTGCTGAGCCTTCTGGCACTTTCCTTCTCCACCCGCAGTCATGGAACCAATTCCATCGGCATCACTTGGGGGCTTCCTGAAAATGCAGAATCTTGACATCCACTCAAACTTTCTGAATCAGAATCTGAATCTTAATGAGAGCCCCAGATAATTCTCAGGCCCACGGAAGTTTAAGAAGCACTGTTCTAGTACTCTCTAGTCCCAGGTGGATGAATATATTCCCGGCCAGTCCATGCTCTAGAACGCAGAATGCCCCTTGCATACTGAGCCAAGACAGCCCTGGTTTGGGGGATAGCAGCCAGCAGAAGTGGTCAGCCTGGCCACAGCAGAACATAATGTATGTTAGAGAACATAATAATGTGTATGGAGCAGAACCCAAGGTCATGACTGGGGAGCTTGCATCAGGAACAAGTGTACTTCGAGTTCACTAGTAGAGCTCCTGAACGCTTTCCTATTCCATCCTTGGACCCCTTTACCAAAGAATGTTGGCAATCTGTGAATGTTGGCAATCTCTAAATGTTGGCAGAGTCAACAAAAATGCAATACGGATCTGCCTCCAGCCACCTTTCCTCTCGCTCATTTGTGAGATTCAAGGATTTGTGGATTTAAAGACAAGACTGGGCGGCCACAGTCTTGCATTGCCAGGCCTCAGGTGGTCAAAGAGTCCCAGAAGACCGATGGACACCCTCACAGGAGCCCTGGGTGCTCAGGGAGACCTGGTCCAGGGCGGAGCCATCACTTGCTAAGGCAGATGGAGGTCCCTGGGTACATGCTGATCATCCTGCCTGCTAATGACTTCTCCTCTTGTCGATGACCTCTTTGCTTCAGAATCCCCAGCAAGCTGCATTCCTGACTAGAGATGTCAGAGGGACCTCATGTGAACTGCCAGCCACTGACTCGCTTTTGAGGTTGGAGGAAATAGCTGGGAGGCTGCCCTCACCTTCCAGCCTGGAATAACCCCCATTGCTCACTTGGAGGCCACCCGCTTGGCTCCAGGATGGCTTTGGCAAACCTTGCGCCTGGCAGGCTGAACCCACAAGAACCCTGTCATTTCTGAGCGTGTGTCAGGGTGTGAGGAGGGAGAATGCAGCGTGGCCACAGGGGAAGCCAAGCCAAGGAGATGGCCCTGCCTAACGAGGGGAAGGGGACCTAGTCCACAGTGGACTTGAGGGGGTTGGGAGTCAAAATTTCTGGACCCTGAAATTATCCTTGTGAGGCACTGAGAAGCGTCACTTCCGAGAACCGTAAGAGGGATTGTGAGGTCCATGGCAACCTGCCAAGACAACCACACACATTTGGCTCAGTAATATGAGCTGATTGACCATCCTTCCCAGCACACCTCCTCCGGGAAGGACTCTCTGGTTCCCTCCCCTCAGCTTCTTTGTTCGTGTTTATTGCTGAGACCCCTAGTCTAGGAGAGGACAAATCTCTGCTAAATTCTTTCTACTACTAAATCCTTCCCTCGAGGTTTTATTGAGTTTTAGGGCAACAGAAGCACAAAACAGAGGGGGTTTTACAACTACGCTTGAGCTCAGTATCCCCACTTCCCTGGCAGAACTCCAGGTGACATGGGACCATGACCACCCCTATTCCCGAAGTGGTGCCAGTGACCATGAACCTCCCCCAGAATGGCACTTCCCGGTCATCTCCTCCCACTGTCACACAGCTCCAACTGCCCTTTGTCCCCCGAGGAGAGAGGAGAATTTCCCACTGCCTAGACTAAGACCCTGTCCTTTTTCTGATCCAAAATAACTGGGAGTATCGATTGCCTGTAAGAGAAACCCCATTGATCCACTGATCCCTTGACCCATTTATCCAGTGACCAATTGGCTGATTGCCTGCAAAAGAAACCCCATCCCTCCCATTGGACTGTGGTCTTGACCCCTTGCCTCATGTAAGATACAGCCAGTGATTTCCAAAGCCTGGGTTTTTCCGTGTGAAATGATACCACATGGTTGCCGCACTGCCCTCGCCCAGGCCACATCTTGGTCACAGCTTTCCCTTTGGCATTAGGAGCAGAGAAGATCAGGTTCCCAATCTCTGCGACCAATAAGATAAGAGAATACAGAGCTTCCCAAAACAAGCAATAATTTTCCATTGTGATACAACATAAATAGGGATTGCGGAAGGAAAATGTTCTCTGATTCAGCAAAGATACAATGCTGGGAGGATAATATTATTATCGCATAGATGCTGATGATGATTATTAATAGAATTATAGATTATTAATAGATTATTAGATTAATAGATTATTAATAGGATACTTAACTTCTCAGTCTGCATTTCAGTGGCTTCACCCTGTTGCAGCTCCCTGTTCCCAGTGGTAGGAAATCACTCACATAAGGACTAAGAGATGCCCCCAAGAGGTTCCTTCTCAAAAGGAACGGAGAACGCCCCACCAACAGTCTTTCCTCTGGCCTATGACCTCCAACAACCTGGCATGTTTCCCAGCTTCTATAACTTAACATCCACTAGAGTTTGTTACTAATGTGTAACGAGTGTGTACTCTGTGCCAGGCACGGGGTTGGATACTTTACATACAAGACCTTGTTTAATTCTCACGATAATTCCAGGACTTGGGTCCTGTTATTCCCATTTAACAAATGAGGACACTGAGGTTCAGAGAGGTGAAATGAGTGTCTGAGGCACAATTCAAACCCTTGCCAGACTTCAAGCCCATTCTTTCCGCCACCATGTCCAAAATGGCACCACATCACTAAGGGCAGGAAAACGTCACGCCCTGGAATTTCCCGGCCCATATATATTTAAAATATCTAGTGCTTTGTTCTCATAAAAACGCTTGAGCTTGTCAGATATGTGTCTTGATCTGGGTTTTGGCAGTCTGCTGACTCTAACTCCTTGTTTTCCAAACCGGCCTCAGCAAAACCTGCGTCGTGGCCCTTTCAAAAATGCAGATCCCAGCATCTTACCCCACACTTGTAAGTCAGAATTTCCAGGAGGCAAATCAGAGAATCTGCATTTCTAAGACAAACTCCCAAAGTGATGCTTATGATCAACTAAGTGTGAGAAAGTGTCTCCTGACTATATGCCCACTCCTGCCAGATGCTGAGACGGGTGGGGGGAAGTGGAGCAGAGATAAAAGATGGGTGAATAATGGTCCTTACCTTCGAGAAGCACATACTCCAGTTAGGAGGCAAGATGGATTCAAATCCCACAAAGTGTCACAATTAGCGAATAAGCTGTGTAGTCCTCATTCTGGAACAGCTGTTATTCAAAAAGGGGCAAATTGTAACTGAGAGGACTGAGGGAAGTATCAGGGAGGGCTGTATGGAAGAGGTAGAATTTAAGGTGGGTTCATAGGATTGAACGTGGGAGGGAGAAGAAAGCAGGACATTCAGGACAGAAAGAATATCAGGAACAAAAGCCTTGAGAGGAGAATGAGCTTGGTATTTTTATGAGGCAGGGAGTGGGTCAGACAACCAGTCTGGGGGTGTGGAGAGAGAATGTGCAGGAAGAAAATTAGCCTAAATAGGGCAGTTTCCAGCAAAAGTTTGGTTTGGACATGGGTAGCACTAGGGAGCCACTGTGTGCTTTGGAGTGAGTGTTCACATGATAAAAGATGTGATTAAGTAAGATGGTGACCTCTGCTCCCCAGCTCCTTGAACTATGACTATGGATGAGAGGTGATACCTCCAGCTCCAGGTGGGAGGCTACACCAGGGAACACCAGAGAACACCCAGGAGTGCCTTAAATATGGAGGCCCCCTGAGGCCTTAAGCAGCGCTTTCTCAGTAGGATTCCTGAACTTGCAAGATCTGCTTCAAATGAGGTGTCAGGCTGAGAAGGAGGCATTTGGGGAGTGGGGTGGTGAGGTTGTGCACTCCTATTCGCTAGATGGAGAGGTGAGGGAGGAAAGGAGACATCTTGATATATACATGTCATATATATATATATATATATATATATATATATATATATATATATATATATATATATATCTTCCCGAGGGAAAGGCTTCAGACAATGTCAGCGAGCAGTGGAAATTCCTCATAAGCAACCTTAAACAATTTGATGTGCCTCTAAATTATTCTGGCATCAAAGCCTGATCAACCATATGGAAAGAAAAGAGTGCCAAAAGGGAAAGGCTCATATTTGAAAGAAACCAGGAGCCCGGCCTGATTGCCCTGACATATAGTAGAGATGAGCCAAAGCTTTCTGTAGTAAAAGGGGACAGTCTGAGGAATGCTTCGCTGGGTTGTAACATTATGTGTCAAATGAGTCGTCCTAAAAATGAGAGGCTGAGTTGATCAAGACTCTTGGCTTAAGTGACAGAAACCCAAATTCCAAGTAGTTCAAACAAGAGGGAAATATACTGGCTCAAGTATGGGAGTCGTATGACTTCAGGCACAGCTAAACCCGGGGCACTCTTGTGATACAATCAGAACTCTCTCTGGTCATCTTTCAGCTCTGCTTCCCTCTGTGTGGCCTCATTTTCTGGCACTGTTCTTCTGTGTTGTAGAAAAGGGGATGCCCGTTGGCTCCAGCCAAGGTCACTGTGTCCCATGAATGGGGCACTCAGGCTTGCTGCCCGAGAGCTTTATGTCACTTATGTGGTGGGAGGAAGACTGGCCTTTGACTGACAGCCTGTCAGAATCCCAAAGTGCTGGGAGATAGGGAATTCCTCCAAAAGAAACCAATGGGGGGCAGATCCATCCACCAGGTATTCTTGACTGTGCTGCAGGAATTCCAAGTCCAGTGAGGATGGTCCTGAAGCCCAGGCACTGGGAGAAGACAACGGGCTGTTAAGGCATGGGATGGCTTGGATAAAGGAATCCAAAAAGATTTCCACCAATCTGACTATATTTAAATGTTAATTTCCCCTCCTTGTCCCTTTTTTGTCCAAACTAGTAGTAGGATTGACGCTGAACAGAGCAGGGCTGGGGGACACTTAAAAGTCAGAATCCTGATATCTTTAGCTATAATTTAAAAAACAACCCTGAACTCATTCGATATTTCTCTTCTCCTATAAGACACGAAAAGAAACAAACTTTTAACTTTCCTTTGCTATTGATCTTGTTATTGTTGATAAGTTTCTGTTTCATCTCTTCTTTAAAAATTCAACATTTTTACATTTCATCACTTGGTTTGCCAACCCAGATGGTCAATTTATCATTGTTTCTTGATTCCATGCTTTCTTTTTGAATTAATATTTCTTCTTGTTGAAAAATACATTAATATTCATCTTAGCAAAAGTCTGCGAGTAATACTACATTTTTAATCTTTGAATTCCAAAGCATTTCTTAATTTAGCTGGCGATAAAATCGAGTTCTTAATTATTTTCCCTCAGTACTTTCCACGTATCTCTTTTCAATAAGAAACAGTGTAGAGTGGTGGTTGTGTGAACCTTTGGAGCCAGATAACTAGGCTTGATTTCTAACTCGGGTTCTTACTACCTGTGAGACCTTGGAAAGGAAGTACCATGCTTGTCTTCTGCTCAGTTTCCTCTTGTAAAAAGGGCATAATAAGATTCCTGCCTCATGGAATTCTTGTGAGGATTAAATTAGCTAATACACCTGAAATACCCAATGGCACTTGAATAGTGCCATTCAAGTGATAGCTGTTATAATTTCCACCTCTGACCTCCTCTGTTGCTGATGAGAAAATTATCGTCAGGCTAATCGTGGTTCCTTTTTAGGTAATCTACCTCTTCGTCCTGATTGCCTCGAAGATTTTCTTTCTATCTTGGATGCTCTGCAACTTTGCTCAGGGTGTGCTTTTCAGTCTGGGTATGTGGGGGGGGGCACAGTCTTTCTACTGTTCTGGAAAATTTTCTCTGTTATCTCTCTCTGCAACTTCTATATGCTGTATGTGTCGCCTCTCAAATTACCCTCCGTATGTTTTAATTGTTGTTACATACTTTTAAACTTTTGTCCCTTTGTGCCATGTTTTGGGTGAATACCCCAGCATTATCTTTCAATTCAATTCTTTTCATGACTGCATCAAGTTTAGACTCTACCCAATTCATTAGATTTTTTTGCAGGGATTGCAAATTATATTTCTAAGATTCCTAATTAATTCTTATAATTTATTAAATGTATATAAATATATATATCGATAATATATATACATAATATAAATTATTAATTTTAATAATTAAATTATTTTTTTCATGGCCATCTTTTAAATTCATATTTAATTCATATCCATCTTTTTAATTAAAAAATCCATCTTTTTAATTTAATTTAAAAAATGATTTATTCCTGCCTGGTTTTGTTTCATAATTTTTAATTCTTTTTTTTTTTAAGATTTTATTTATTTATTTGTCAGAGAGATAAAGAGAGCACAAGCAGGGGGAGTGGCAGGCAGAGGCAGAGGGAGAAGCAGGCTCCCTACCAAGCAGGAAGCCCAATGCAGGACTCAATCCCAGGACCCTGGGATCATGACCTGAGCCGAAGACAGACTCTTAACCGAATGAGCCACCCAGGTGTCCCTCACAATTTTTAATTCTTACTTATTTCTTATTATTCCTTCACTTTCTTAAATAAATGCCTTAAAATAGTTAAATTATTTTTCAGGCTGCTGTATTATTTTAGTTTCATTTGAGGTGAACAATTTATGAACAGTTGATTTATTGTTTATTATCAGTTAAAGATAGATTTCTTTGTGTCTTTCAGACTTGTGGTTGACAGAGTCACTTTAAGCTTGATACTTTTCTCTTTTCTTCCTTTTCTTCTTTTTGTCTCCACTCTTTTTCTTTCCCTAAGTTTTGCAGTTTCCTCCCTCAGCGTTCTCTCCAGTTGACCTTACGTTAATGAGTGAGGGTGTCTCACTCAGCCCGTATGAGGCTCCGGTCAGGTCCTGGTTCCTGTGTTGTGCTGGTCACTCTCCAGGAGGCAGTCAGCTTCACATACTAAGACTGGGCAGGGGTTAGGAGGAGCTTTTATCAGTCTCTTGTGTGTCCTAAGTGGAGAAACCACAAGTTCTACCTTCAGCCTTAAGTTTGGCCCTGGCCCATGTGTCACCTTCATTATGTTTAGTCCCTGTTTCCTGAGAGCCAGACTAGCTCATGACACACGGGAGCCAGAGCCTGCCCACCTCTGCCGGCTTCTGCCCAGGAGCCGGCTGGACCAGGGCTCAGCCGTGCTGCCTGCTGTGCCTTTCTCTTCTGTTTCCGGTCACAAAAATGATCTCTTATTTGTGAGTTCAGTTATGCCTTTTGAGATCTTCCGTTTTTAAGACCTTTATCTGTAACTGCTACATGTTGAAAGCAGGGCGGGTGCCACAAAGGGTTGTTTATATTAACACCATCTTGACCAGCAGTGCTTTCTTATTTTTTTTTTTAACAATGAACAGTTACACCTGTGTTACAAAAAATAAGCAGAGGAAAGGGCCACATCCACTGGCTTTCATAATAGCAACATCATCCATGACCTTAGCCAACATTCTTCATTACGCTCGAGGCTGACACCAAGATGCTGTGGGTTGAGGAAGGATAAGAACTGGAGGCACTAAGAGTGGGCAACTCTTTCAAAGACATCTCCTTGGGAAGTAGAGGAAAGAGATAATGACATGTCTTTGTTTTGTTTAATCAGAGAGATTTTAATGTGTACAACCGTAGAATAAAAACAGGGAATAGGGAGAGCAGCTGGGAGGTGACGGAGATTACAGATTAAGAGCATAATCTGCTAAGTTAGTCAGACCTGGCTTTGGATCAGAGCTCTGCCACTCACTGTGTCACTCAAGGTCCTCCTTCTGTAAAATGGGGATAACAATAGGGTCTGCCTCATGGGGTTCCCGAGAGTATTAAATAAGATATTGTATGTGGTGAGCTCAGAATGATGACTGGCACTTAGTAAACATGCAATGACGGTTGACCATGATTATGACTGGTGGTGTGATGGTTTATATTTTACGTGTCAGCTTGGCTAGGCCATGGTACCCAGATATTTGGTCAAATACCAGTCTAGATGGCACTGTGAAGGTATTTTTTATATAAAATTCATGTTTGAGACAGTGGACTTTGAGTAGAGATTACTCTCCCTAATATGGATGGGTCTCATTCACTCAGTTGAAAGTCTTAAGAGAAAAAGACTGAGGTCCCTCAAGGAAGAGGGAATTCTGCCTCCAGACTACCTTCGGACTTGAGCTGTGACATCAGGTCTTCCCTGGGTTTCCAACCTGATGATCTGCCCTATAAATTTCACACATGCCATCCCCCACAGTGACGTGAGCCAATTCCTTCACATAAACTTCTCAGTAGACACAGATAGATGGAAATAGATATAAATCAGATGTGGATATAGCTATACATATACACACATCCTATTGGTGCCTCTGTTTCTCTGGAGAACTCTGATAATACAAATGGTATAAGAGGGAGAAGAGGGAGAGTCGTAGATAATAGCTGGTTTTCCTGAGGGTCAGAGCATTAGCACCTTAGACAAGAAGAGGAGCGCCCTAGATGGAGCTCTGGGATGGAGGGGAAGCAAGGAGGGGTGGGTAAGCAGCTTGTAGAGGCTTGTGGAAAACCAGGAGGTGCTGATACTCAGAAAAGCCCCTGGAACCACTGAGGTCTTGCCGAGGTCATGGACCATGATCTGCGATGTGCCCATCAGGGAAATTGGGAACCCTGGTGTGAGGATAGGACAGCCTCAATCGAGGGCTGGTTTCTACAGTGGAGGGAGCTGCAAGTCTGTTAGCAGGTGAGGAAAGAGGGTTGGCAAGAGGGTGGAGGCTGGAGCATGGCCCTCCTTGTCAGCACTGTCCTGAAGGCCTGGCTGCTCTTTGGAACAGAAGGAGAACCAGAAAGAGGATTCCCATAAAGGGATGATGACTGGTTGTCCTTGGCATAGACCAGGTCTTTCTTAGCTGCTCCCCTCACATGCAACATGGGAAGGTTGTCAACACACTAGCTGAGGTGTGGAGAGCCGGAGTGACTGCCTCCAAGATTACACATCCAAGGGATCATATCAGCTCAGAGTGCTCTGGCTGGAAGAGTCTGGCCAAGGCCAGAGAGGTCTCACAGGCAAGACCCAGACTTTGGGAGTCCCAGGCCTCTATACTCAGGATTCAGAGTCCAATCCTTGGGTTTGAATCTGGAGGGTCATGAGTGACCCAGAAAATTCCCCTGGGGGGGCTTGGTGGGATGGTGCAGCATTGCAGACTCTGTGAGCAACTTCAGGACATTTGCCTCCCTTTTCTTGGCTCCTTTGAGTACTGAGGCAGCCATAAGCTAGGGAACAGCTGCCTGACAGAGTCCTTCTCCTCTGGTTATGGCCGCCCCCCCTTCACCTTCCACACTCTGGGTAGGCTTAGCTCCTGTGCCTCACACCAAGCCTATGTCCTCTCACTTCCGGGTTTTCTTCATTTATCCTGTGCCTGGAGAGGCCTTGGAGCTCAGCTGGTGAATGTGAGCCTGTGTCTTCGGCTGCAACTGTGAAGGGGGCAGGTGCAGCGTCACTTCATTCTCTCTCCCCGGCCCAGCAGATGGCAGTGAGGGCCAGTCAAACCAAAGATGCTGGCTGCATGGAACTGAGGCAGGGGCCCTGCTTAGCCCCTGACCCCCAGGACTACAAACATTTCACAGATTGCTTCTTTGAGATAAAGTTCTGAAAGATGGTTGATATGCAAATATAGAAATATAGGAATGTTTCAATACCATTCTGTGTAGATGGAGATAGATTTGAATACTGGCTCTCCTATTTCTTCCATATGTGACAACCTTGAGCAAGCTAGCATGAGTGACCATTACTTATTATATTTAGACTTAATGTAGGAGGAATTGTGAGTTCTAGATTGTGTTTAAAGGGATTTCATTTGGCAAGGTATGATGCCAGGCTTGGAACTGGTGGCCCAGGGGTCGGTTTGCATATGTTGGTTGTATTTTCATGTGACTATGGAGGAAAGAAGTTTTGTGCACAAGTACCTGAAGAAGAAAGGAGAACTGTGCAGGTGTTAAGACCATTTGTGTTGTCAAAAAGCACAGACTACTTAAAGTGAGCTTCAGCAACTATTGGTAGTTGATTGTGTGGATTCCAAGGCATCCCCTGAAGTCCAAGGTCAGATCAGGGATGCAGCAGATCTTCAGGAAAGATCTAGAAACAGGAACTACACAGGAAGTTGCTAAGCTTCTGTCTCTTCCCTCTGCTCCTCTCTGTGCATCTGTTCCAACCTGATCCTCTGTAAACCAGCTTTCTTGGTGCCTCTATCCACATGACAAAACACAGGTGACTCATGGCTACTGGATTTTCTTATTAGAGGCTGAGCCCCACAAGCTCCAGCTTAGAAACCACAATGAAGAAAGAGTACGGAGCTTCAGAGTTGGTGAACACATGGAGGTTTGGGGAAAGTGAGTGGTACATTCAGAGAGGGCACGGAAGCTGTGGACCCTTTCTTCATACCTTTTGCCTAGTACATCTTTCCATCTGACTCTTCCTGAGTTATATCTTTTTATAATAAACCAGTAATCTAAAGTTAAAAAAAAAAAAAGCAAGAGAGAGAGTATCTTTCTCCCCAGGTCTCAGGGATCAGTCCCAGGGAAGGGGCTTGGTGTGTCCTGCTTCAGTCCCATGTCACTACCACTCACTGCTGTCAGGAGGAGAGGTCTGACTGACCAGGCCTGGGCTGTGGGTCTCCAACTGTGGCCTGAGTCATGGGATCTATTAGCAGAAGAAAGGAAATAGGGAAACTTGTTGAAAAGAGAAAAAGGGAAACATAAACACCACATCCACTGTAGGGTAACTCCCTTCCCTGCTTCTCTCATCCCCACAGACCTAGCCCAGCTCTGATGTCCAAGGTCAGGACAGCTACTGCAAAGGAAAGTTTCACACAGAGGACCAGTATTTTCCCATAGATCCCGGGGCAGTGGTGAATTCTCAAGAAGGAAGCCAGAGCTGAAACATATAAGTGAACCTATGCTTGAACTTATGTGGGAACCACCGTGGGGACCCCCAGACATAACCATGAGGAACTCTGGATGGAGCTGAACTCTTGCATAGTCATGGCATTAATGTTATTAAGACACAAACTCATTAGGCTAGGGTATTGTACAGATCAACAGTCCATTTATAAAAGAACATCCCAGTTTCTTCCAAAGTTTTTACCATAATAAATAACTCTGCAGTCAGTCCCCTGTAGTTAGATCTTCACATGTATTCTTGACTTCTTACTACTATTTGTGAAAGTCACAAGTGAGAAAAGCCAGAACAACAAGCAGTAGATAATAAAGTCTCTGGAAGTGGAAGCAAGTCTTAGCCAAAACTCTTTGGGTTGCAAGCAACAGAACTCAAGGCAAGCCAGTTTCGGCAAAAAGAATATTTATTAGCTCCAGAAACTGGGAGCTCCTGAAATGGAATTGATTTCAGGCATGATTGGGTGCTGAAACATTATCTTCTCTGTGTTTCTCTCTGTGTCCATTTCTCATGTCTTTCTTGGGATATTGGGCTCATTCCTACTGCCGAAGATAAGCTTCCTCCCTGTGGCTTTGATGGGGGAGGGTCTGTGAAGGGGAAGGGGTGAGTATAACCACAGACAGATTCAGCTTTACATCATCCAATCTCAGTAACAAGTAAGCTCCTCTCTCCTAATGCCAGACATGAAATTCCAGAAGAGTTTGATTAGCCTTACTAGGGGGATATTCCCACCCCATGAACCCATTACTGGATTCCTACTCAGAGGAAGTGGGTCTTGTGATCAGTAGCCCCAACAGACCCATGTGGAATGTAGAGGGCCAGTTGCCAAAGGGAAGAGGACTGTTACCAGAATACGTAAGTAATAAGTGCTGTTGGCAATTCAAAAGAAAAGATACACAAAACTTGAGTTCTGTAGGCTGGCCACCAGTGTGTCCTGCTGCAAGGGACTCAGGGTGGGGACAAACAGGAAGTTCTCTCCCTAAAAACAGAAATGAAACCTACTTCTGGGCATCATGGCACACGATGTTAACCACACTAAGGTGTGGTCTCTGGAGGGTGTTTATAGGGATATGTTTTTGCCCTCTGGTCAGTGTAAATACAGTGAAAAACCCATCTCTTACTTGAAAGATATGATTTTGATGGGAATATCATTCCCCTCCCCACCCCAAGCCGTTCCGTGGCTCCTGACTTCCTACAAAAGCCAAATCTAAGTCTACCGTAATGTGCAATTGCGTTACGATGCCAAGGGAAGAGCCAATTGCGTTACGATGCCAAGGGAAGGGCTTGAGCTCTGGGATCAGGCAGACCAGTTCCGATCGCGTTGTGTGACCTGAAGGCAAGTGACCTTAAACTTTCTGAAGGGAAAGCTGGCAGTGTGAGATTAGGTTAGGGTCCTGGTTCCTGAAGTCGCCCCACCTCCACCATTTCCCAGCCGCATGATCTTGAGCACATTTTGTAACTTCTCTGTACCTCCATTTCCTCACCCATAAAATGGGTACAATGCTAACACCGACCTCACAAGCTTGTCCGACAGTTTTAAATGAGACAATACATGTCAAATGCTTAGAACAGTGTCTGGCACACCATAGGCACTCAATAAATGTCAGTTATTATTATTAATATTAATATACAATATATAATTATTATATAATAATTTATATATAATAATTTTATTATTATTATTGCTCTTATCTTTAAATTCTCATGACCTATCAGAGTACCTAGCCCAGAATGAAGTGTTTGTTGAATCAGCCAGTGTGCCTCTACAGTCCATAACCTCATTTTCCGAATGTATAAAATGAGAATATTATTCACCTATTACAATGATTCAATGAGATGATGTATGCAAAGCCTCTGGCACAATGCCTGCCATAGGACAGGCAGTTCATGTTGGATCCTTCTCCTGCTCTCCCTTCCCCTGACCCTGGCATTCCAGGTCTGCCATAATTGTATGGGTCAAGTCCCTTTGAGTTGCAAAGTGCTGAGATCCAATTTAAATTGACTTGTACTAATAAAAGAAAGATATTGGCTCAAAACAAAAGAAAAGCCAAAGGTAGAGCTGGATCCAGGGACTCAGATTCAGAAACTGGAATGACATCATCAGGACTTGGTCTCCTTCTTGCAACTACTTTTTTCCTTTAATGTTGACTTCACCTTGGACAGAATTTCTCCCTCTAGTGGCCTCCAGCTGCTCCAGATCTTTCACCTCTCTGGACCTCAGTGTTCTTGTCTGTCAAAAGGAGGATAATTAATAATAGATCATTAAATAATAGGTGGGTTATTATGCATACGGTGCATACAGCACTGTCTAGCACACAGTAAGCTTTGGTATGTGTTATTCTCATTGTTGCTTACTCTTCAGCAATTCCAGAGGAAAAGGAGCTCCTCCTACTTTTGGAAAAGTTCAAGGATGAGTCTTATTGAATCAGCTCAGCTCTCCTGCCCTTCTTCGAGCGAACCACAATGAGCAAAGGAGGTAGCAATCTGATTATTCAGGTCTAGTCCTGGAGCTCCAGCCAGACTTGGGGTCAGCCTCTCTTTTACACGGACTAAAAATTGGGGAGACAGATCTTCCTAAAAAATGTCACGGCACTACCAACAGAAGAAAGTGGCCCCTGGACAGGTGGGAACAGCCAGTGTGCCAGTGGTTCACTCTGCCTCCAGAGTTGGAATTGCTGTGTTGTCTGCTTCTGTCCCCAACCATCTGTGAAACCCCAGACATGTTGCTTAATCTCCCAAAGCCTCAGTTCTCCCACTTGTAGGAATGGGACACTGCTTCTTCACAGGTGTTTGCTTTTCAGCTTTTAACTGCATTTTCAAGGATATTCAAAACTAGACACGATAGTAAAATGAACCCCAAACACCCATCACCCAGCTTTAATAATGATCAACATATGGCTGATCTTTTTTGATCTGTATCCCCCACTTACTCTCCCCACACCCTGCTCTCGGAATATTTTGAAGCATGTTGCAGATATCATATCATACTACCCATAAATGTTTCAGTATGTAACTCTAAACAATAGGGACTCTTTTTTTCCTTAAACATAACCACTATACCATCATCACACCTAAAAATATTAACAATATTTTCTTTTTTCCTTTTCAAAAAAATATTTTATGTATTTATTTGATAGAGCACGCGTGTGCACACAGGCAGGCATAGGGGGGCGGGCAGAGGGAGAGAGCAGACTCCCTGCTGAGTAGGGGATCATGACCTGAGCCAAAGGCAGATGCTTAACCAACTGAGCCACCCAGGCGCCCCAACAATATTTTCTTAATATCATTCAAANGAGGGAGAAGCAGACTCCCTGCTAAGTAGGGGATCATGACCTGAGCCAAAGGCAGATGCTTAACCAACTGAGCCACCCAGGCGCCCCAACAATATTTTCTTAATATCATTCAAAAGTTCAGAGTTCAAATTTCCTTTATTGTCTCCAGAATTGTTTTTCCCTCTTGAAATCATTTGCATCATAATCAAAGCAAGGTGTACACATTGCATTTGTTTCTAGTCTCTTAAATCTGACTTAATCTCTAGGTTCTGACAACTGTCAGCACAAACCCAATCTTATTTAATCTGTATCTGCTCCCTACCCCTTGTCCACCCGTCCCTTTTTCTGGAGAATTTTGAAGCAAATTCTAGACACCAGCATCATAAATTTCATTTCTAAATATTTCAGTTTGTACTGCTAAGACTCTCACGCTCTCCTTTTAAAACATAACCACAATACCATTAGTATACCAAAATAATAATAGAAATACTTTAATATCATCAGAGATTATCCAGGCGTTGTTCAAATCTAATTGCTTTTTTGAACAGTTGATTTTTTTCAAATCAGGATGCAAACAAGCACAATCATTTCATTTGGTTGATTTGTCTGTTAAGACTCCTTCCCTCTTTAGGTTCCCTTCCTTTTATTTTCTTCTCTGTCCATTTTATTTGTTGAAGAGCCTGGGTCATTCGTCCTGTGGTTTTCACGTTTGGGATTTTGCTAATTGTGTTACTGTGATGCCTCTTAAAGCATGGGGTGGGGAGCCTCTAGGCTTTGTCACCTCATAGCACTGGGAGGGAAGCTGACCTTGCAACTCACTTGTTGGGTGACTAGGCGGGAAATTCCTTAACTTTTCCAGGCCTCAATTTTTCAACCTAAAAGAAGAGGATACGTTACTTTTAAAGATATTGGAAAGATTAATTAAATAATGCATGCTAGGAATTGAGTACTATGCCTGCTACGTAGTGAGTGCTAAATTATTTTTTTCTTAAAAAGAGCTGTTGGTGGGAGTAATCCAAGTGTTCACTGGTAGATGAATGGATAAACCAAATGTGGTCTCTACATTATAACGGAGTATTATTCAGTCCTCAAAAGGAAGGAAATTTTGACACAGGCTGCATGGATGAACCTCAAAAACATTATGCTCAGTGAAATAAGCCAGTTGCAGAAAGGTAATACTGTAGGACTCTTCCTCCATGATGTACCCAGAGTAGTCAACTGCATTTAAACGAAAAGCAGGGTGGTGGGTGCCAGGGCTGAAGGGAGAGGGCAGGAGGGTTAGTATTTAATGGGTACAGAGTTGCAGCTGGGGAAGATGAAGTTCTGGACATGGACGGTGGTGAGGGTTGCACAGCAATGTGAATGTACTTAATGCCACTAAAATGCACACTTAAAAATGGTTAAAATGGTAAATTTTGTTATGTATATTTTACCGCAATTAAAAAATATATAGCTGTTAAGTCAGTTCATGTTATAGAGAACCATTGCCTCCAGCCACACCCCTGCTTTTCATTTCCTGTGTCTTGGAGACTGCTGGCATCCTTCACATGACGGGCTGTGATCACAGCAGAAAATGAACGTAACCCATCTGAAACCCTGGCCCCCATCCTTGAATCCACAAATGTTCACTACACATCAGCTCTGAGCGAGGCCTGGCCGAGGGCCATGGTTCTGGTGAAGAAGACAAAGGGAGAAGGCAAAGAAGGCTGATGCCCAGTCCCTGGTCTTCGAGACCTGTAATTCTCATCAAAATGGGGAAACAGACCATAACAACACAAGCTACCACAAGACAAGTGCCTCCAGATAGTAAGCGGGAATGACTCTACAGACCAAAGAATGCCAAGGCTTGCCAGCAGTCCCTGGAAGCTAGGAGAGGAGCATGAGAGGGATCCCCCCTCAGAGCCTCCAGAACGACCCAACTCTGCTGATATGTTGCTCTCAGACTTCTGGCTCCTGAACTATGAGAGAACACACTTCTGTTGTCTTAAGTTATTAAACCTGTGGCCTTGTTACAGCAGCCACGGGGAACTAATACACACTGCACGCTACCTTGTTTTTTATGTGTAGCCTGTCTCTGTCTGTTGAGGCTGTTTTAACAGCCAGAGACTGGGTGGCTTACAAGCAGTTCTGGATGCTGGAAGTTCAAGATCCGCATGCCAGCATGGTCAGGCTCTGGCAAAGGCCTTTTTCTGGGTTGTAGCCTGCCAACCTTGTTATAATCTCACCTGGCAGAAGGAGTGAGGGAGCTCTATGGGATCCCATTTGTGAGGGATCAACCTTCATGACCTAAACACTTCCCAAAGGCCCCACCTCCTAGTACCATACATTGGTATTAGGATTTCAACGTGCCAATTTGGGGGGACACACACAGTCAAACCATGGCACAGCCCAAATCTCAATAGCCTAGCAGTGCCTAGCATACAGTAGGCACTCAATAAACAATAAATGAATGGACAAGCATACTTAGAACCTGTGTGGAAGGTGGAAAAAGATCAGGTCAGAAAGGCAGGCTGTGACGGCTGACTTCAAGGACACTGATAATGTCCAAATGTGGCATTTGGCCTTTTCCTTGGGGGTAATGGGCTGTCATTGCAGGGTATCCATCCTGGAGCAACATGATGGAAATGGTGCTTTAGGAAAATGAATCTGCTCTCATTAGCATTGACTCTAGACCTGCTGAGACAACAAGGCATAGATTAATGGTCCACATCCATCCTTGGAAATGCAAGCAGTTGCCCAAATGATCCACACTCTACACTGGCTGAGCCAATGAATTAGTTCAAATCTTCCGGTTGGAGAAGTCTCAAGAGTTTCAATTACAAAATGCAATCATTTACAAAGACACAATGGGGCATTACGGTAATCACTCAGTGAACTCCTATAAAGCTGCCAACTCTCTTGCCAACCAAGACCTTGGACCTGTAAGCCCGCTCCTCCCACCCACCAGCCTTGCTCTGGGGCAAGGATTCCCAGCATCTCCCTGGCTGGGTCCAGACCTGGAGTCGCTTCTCATACACTCTTGGCTCTGACTCCATCTCCGGTTCTGCCTGAGGCCCTCTCTGGCTGTCTGCAGCAGATCCAGGCCCTTCTTACCCAAGCTTCAGGCCCATGGAATCAACCCATGCTCCCAGCCGTAAGTGAACAGTGACTCTCCACTCCATGGGTCGGCCCCCGGCTAGTGCCTTAAGAGAAGCAGTATGGTGGAGCGACCCAGCCCAGGCTTGAGTTCAACCCTGGCTCAGCCCCTGAGAGGTTTTTTAAGTCCTGTGAACCTCTGGTTCCTCAGCTGATCACAATTCCCCCCCTCACAGAGCCCACACGGGTGTTGGGAGGGGTTCAATCCGTGAGATGAGACACGGACTCTACCCTTACAGAACTTACAGTGTCACCGGAGAATAGAACCAAGTTATTTTCATTTATGGAAAGGTCAGATTGAGTCAAGTGCATTTTACCAAGTGCCTTTGGTCTAAATCTCATTGACAAATCCTTCAAAGTAATCCTGCTTTTAAGCTGACCCTAAAGGTGCCATCCTGGCTTTCAGTCTACTCTCACACAGCAGTTACACGCAGCCCTCTGATTTTGTTCCTGAAATATCATCTTTCCTTAAGTCAACACATAGCCACCCTCCAGCTATCCCGAATGAAAGTGGACAGAGGATCACGTTGTCTCAGTCTTCCTTGGATAGATGCGATGCGGTGGGCACACCCCTGGGAATGTGTGCGGCAAACTGGAGGAGCCTGCAGGTAACATGGACAGGGCCTTAAAAAACATTCTATGAGACCAAACGCTTACTCTGGGCCAGGCAGCATTCGAAGAACCTGACATGGACTAACTCACTCAGTCCTTACCAATCCCGGGGAGTGTACAGACATCCTTATTATCCCCAGGGCACAGAGGCATGAAGTCCAGTACGTTGTCCGTGTTATAGAGTCAGTAAATGGAGCTGAGATGTGAAACCAGAAGTCTACGCTTCACCTTAATACGGTACTAAATATGCACGCACATGCACCCACATGCACACATCCCCCCCACCCCCGAAGGTCTTTAGCACGTCACCATTCTGCCCGGGGAACTGCTGGTTTGTTTTCAATTCATCTCAGCCCTTCCTTGAGCTCTCTGTATCACTGGGAATAACAATTTCCAGGTTCATTTGCCTCCAGCTTCCAGGTCGATTCAGACAATAGGAAACTCTGATAGAAGATTCCGGGGGGGTGGGTGGAGGAAGGGAGAGCCAGGGTGTTCCCCCTGTTTCCTGTGGTATCTCCCACAGCCCCTGTGCCTTTTCTGTGGTTCTGGCTCCTTCCAGATGGTCCCTCCTCCATTGTTTCACATCCTCCAGGCAGTCCCTACTCAGAGGCCAGCCAAAAGTCGGAGCTCCAGACCGCTAACATCCTTCGTGCTTTTGTCCTGCCAGCCCCGACCTGGCAGTGGTGGTTTCCTGTGGTGGATAATCCCTAGGTCCCCTCATGGCCATGTTTATCTTCCCTTTCTCTCATCACTGGTCGAATCAATTCCCTGTATTAAATTCCCTCTGTGTGAAAGACCTAGAATGGTTTCTGATTGTCCTCCTAGATCCTAGTAAATCATTTATGTGAATTTAAAATATATGCTCTGGTGGAAGGACTGGCCTGTGAGTCAAGATGCCTGGTATGGAGGCCATGTTTTCACCCAACCTCATGTGAAACCTTGAGCTCTTTGTCTATCCTCCTCAAGTTTTGGATTTCTAATTCTCAATGTTGCTGTTGGATTAGGGGGGTGTGAGCATGCGTGCACGTATGCATGTGTGTGTGTGTGCGTGTGTTTTAAACATATCCCTCCTCAAATGCATAAATATACACATACGTATTCAACAATATGACATGCTTTCCAGGGATAACGTGAATTCAACAATATCTGTGAAACACCAGAGTTGCCCATGGAGAATGAGGATAAAAAAAGAGTAAATAGACAAACAGAAAGTCCTGGCACTAACCAAGAATGATAAGATGACATGACAACTATCTGAACTTGAGGTTTCGTACAAATAATTCTCTATGCCCCCTTGTGCATGGAAGCACCTCCCAAGTTTGGGGAATAATGTCTGAAAGCAGACACAGCGTTCATACTACAGATAGGAACCACAGAGCTGGGAGGTGGGCAAGCTGCCCCCGTTGAGCCTCCCACAGAGCCTCTCAGTGCCTCTCCCTGTCCTGTGGGTGGTGACTCCCACGTGCCATGCGACCCCTGGCTGCCCGGAGCCCCAGGTACGGGAGCAGGAGAAAATACATATTAGGGGATACCAAGCAGTTTCTATCAAAGCAGAGGGGAGACCTTTCAGGGAAGATCTCTGGTAGCTGGGGGAGGGTAGGCTGTGCTGCTGAGGAGACAGACGAGATAAAGAGTGTCAGGGAGGAAACCCGTCCTTCCTGGCAAGGTCTTGGCAACTGGAAGGCAAGGCAGGCAGCGCAAGGCAGTGGCTCTTAACCTTTTGACCAGCCCACGTGCTCCCGTCCAGGGCACATCACTGATCACCTCGCAAACCCACCCTACGTCCTCCCTAAGCGAAGGGGAGCCGTTGGGAGCTTGAATTCACAATGGCTTCTTGATGGACCCCCGCACTCGAGAAAGCCTGCTCCTCAGATCCCCGGCGCGCTGGAGGAGGCTGTCCAGCCCGGCAGGCTGCTGGCGCCATCTAGCGCCCGAACGCAGAACTGGCTGGGCGCGCACCCCTGAGTCGGGATTTCAAGCCACCACCTCTCTGGGCTCTCCAACCCCCATCGGCCTTTTCGACAACTTCACAGCTTGCCAATTTGCAAGTATTGGGAAATCACTTTGCCTTGCAATCTTCAAGGAGTAAACGTCCCGAGCCCATTGCCAGGAGAGCCCGAAAAGGCTGCCAGACCATCATCTAGCCCCCAAGGGGCTCCCTGCAAATGGGACATTCTGGGTGTGTGAAACCCACCATCCACATGCACAGAATCATTGGAAACCTGGCGTCCAGATTTCATCTCCAGCATCTCTCGGGGGCTACCTGAGTTTTTCTAAGAGAAAAACAATCTCTCTCCTGAGGTGTGAAGCCATCTGCTTTCCAGAGTGCCCCCCCCCCAGCCACTATCTCTAAATAACAATTTCACAACCAGTTGTTGGCTCGCACTTAGAATTTAGAGCCATGTTTTCTCTTCTCCTTGTCGGGAAGAAGAGGGGAGCTGTTTCAGGGTTCATTAAGCCCCGATTTCTTCACCGGGATTCTGGGCGTAAATGGCTTAGCTGTTCCACCCTGCTTGTTAAGACATTGCAATCAGGCTCAATCTTGAAAATGAATTTTCAGCTGCAACTGCTGGAAAGGGCCTTGATATACTTATAATCAGCTAATACTGGCATTCAACAGGAAAGAATAATAATAATGGGAGAAAGAAAATTGAGCACTGAGGGGGGGGCACAAGATTTGGGAGCTCACGCTGTTTGTTCACGTGGTTCAGAAATGGATGAATTCGTACCTATCAAAACAACTTATTTTGCCACTGTACTTCCAGGGAAGGAAATAGGATTTTTGTGCGTGTGTCTTTCTCATCAAAGACCTTATTGCTATTTTGACCATCCAAAATGTGTCTGCACCATCTCTCCCTAATAACACTGCCAGTGATTTCATTTGGTCCCAAGGCCATGGTCACCCAGCAGTCCCGCGGCTCTCCAGTACCCCTCCCCGCAGAGGGAAAGGGAGGCGTAGGTAGGACTGGAGGTGGGAGAGTCTTCCCTCCCCCATTTCCAGAGTTGGCAACATGCGGAAGGTGCTAGAAGGGATTGCCTTTTGTTTCTGGGTTTAGGTTGGACTTTGACAGGCCCCCTTTTGCTTTCCCGTCAGCTTCTCAATTCAGGCAATTTCACGGCTCCTATTCTGCTGCTGAGACGTGTGTGCGGCCGCGGGCTGAGTTCAGTTGCTAAGCGGCCTCCCTTTGACTGCAGCCCAGCCTGGCTCGCTCCGGAGGCGGTGCTGGCAAACCCGGAACGGCCCAGAGTTAATGGGGTGATCTGGGCAGCCCGAAGGGGAGCAGTGTGTCCTGGTTAATTATTTAGCACAATTGGACAGCTGAGAGCTGTCTGTATACTTACTTTCAATGAATTGGAATATAATAACAGAGAATTCATTCATTCATTTAACAAGCGTTTATTGAGATCCATGCTACAGCTCAGCTGAATGCAGTTAGCCGATGACACGGAACCACGCTAGAGCGGAGGAGCGTTCCAGGCAGAGGGAGCCGCAAGCCCAACGTCTAGGTCACATGCTTGGCCTGTTCAGGGAAGAGCAGAAAGGCAGTGAGAGCTGGGGGCACATGGGGAGGACAGAGGGGTAGGAGATGAGGCCAAGGCATGGACAGCTTTCCAGGCCACGGTGGGGACTTGGGACTTTAGTCTAAGTAGGATGAACGGCTCCCATGGATGTGGAAGGTCAAGTTGCTTCAAGTCTCATAGGGGCCTTACGATGGCACGGCCTCTTAGATGACCCCCTCCTTCTTAGCCTGGCACCCCCCAGCTCCTCCTCTGGATTCTCCTCCCACCCACATTACCACCCACATTTCACCAGTGGTGAAATCCCTTTCTTTGCCAGCAAACTCCTCCTCCTCCTTCAAGACCCCGCATGTCCGTCCCTGCCCCTCCCCAGCCTCGCTTGACTTCGCCAGACCGTGAATTCCCCTCTTTGCCCCAGAGCATCTGGACACACTCCTGCCACACAGAGTCCATACTGTCTCTCTAAGGGATCTCCTGCCCCCCACAACTGGGGGCCCTAGAAGGAGGAACCACATGCTGGCCTAGACCAGGACAGACAGAGGAGGTGCCGGAAGTTCTCAGCGGATGGATGACAGATGAACGAGTGAAGGAGTAGTTGGGGAGAGGAGGCCACTGACTCCCTGTCAGCTGCCTCCCTCCCAGGGTGGAGGGTGGGGGACTTAAACTTAGGCTGGGAGCCAGCTGCCTGGGTTTCCATCCAGCCCCCACCAAGTCCCCCCTAGGGGACTCCGGGCAACTGCCATGCCTTGATCTTGTTCTGTATAAAATAGGGATGATAATAATGCCATCCCCTGACCTGTAGAGTCATTGAGAGGATTAAAGAAACGAATGCATACAAATGCTTAGCACACAGTAATCATTCAGAAAGTGCTAGTACTATTATGGCAGCTCTTGCTGTTGCAAGGGAACAGGGCGGCAGGTAGCAGGGGAGAGGGAATCTTGGAGGGAAGTGAGCCCTGCTTCCTTCTTCCCAGCTTTGCCTGGGATGGTTCTGAACCACAGGAACCATTCATAAAAGGCCTGTGTCAGAGGCGCTGGAGGGAACCACATTTTCATTAACCTCCCTGTAATGCCAGTGTAAAAACTGTTGTGTTCCAAAACTCGCCCTTGACTTCTTGGGACCAATTACTAGCCCCTTTTTCCTACGGAAGGAGCTGGTTTAGGGAGGCAGAGGTGGGGCTGTGGAAGGAAGTTGGGCCCCGCCAGAATACTTGGGTTAGAGTTTTCACTCAGCCACCTGTCAGCTAAGTGGCCTTGGGCACTTTGTTTCACCCCCAATTTCCTTGAGGAAGGTAGAGAGAGGCTGATGGCCTCTCTGGTGAGTTACCCAGTCTCTCTGTGCCTCAGTTTCCTCAACTGAAAATGGGATAATAACAGCACCTACCCTGTGATGGGCTGAATTGTGCGTCCCTCCCCCAAATTCAATCTTTAAGTCCTTAACCCTCAGTACTCCAAAATGTGACTGTATTTGGAGACAGGGTCTGCAAAGAGGTAATTAAGGTAAAACAAGGTCACTGGGGTACACTGTCCTCCAATACGACAGGTGTCCTTGTAAGAGGAGAAAATTAGGACATACACAGAGGGAAGGTCATCTACAAGCCAAGGAGAGAGGCCTCTGAAGAAATCAACCCTGCCGACACCTTGATCTTGGACTTCCAGCCTCCAGAACTATGAGAAAAGACATTTCTGTGGTTTAAGCCCCCCAGCCTGTGACCTTTTGTTATGGTGGCCATCACAGGTGGAGACGCATCCATTAGGTGGTCACGAGGTGAGATGATGCTCGTCTAGTGCTTTGAATCGGGCCAGGCATGCGGCACGGGCCCACCCATGCCAGCTTTGCGCATCATAGGAAAAGTCCCAGTGCACGCAGGGCTCATTGGAGGCGTGAATCTGAAGGAGAATCCCTTCTCTTAATTCTACGGAGAGCTGAGGACACTTTCAATATTTCTCGCATGCCTACTGTGCATCCGGCATCCATGGGGCGGGGGGACCCTACCTGCATGGAGCTTGCAGTCTAATCTGCAGAAAGAGAGAAAACAAGGAAACCATGGAATAAATCCTCACCAAGGGGACCAGAGCACAAATAGAAGCAGGGAGCTGTGTGGCGGAGAAACAGAGGCCTGACAAGGGCTGAGAAGGTGTCCAGGAATGCTGAGATGGATACGGGGAGACAAGGCAGGCCAAGGCAGGACAAGGCAGCCTTTTAAGAGCCTGAGGTGGGAAGGTACCGAGATTGCTGGGGTAAGATGAGACCAGCGCTCAGTAAGGAGTCAGGATCCCCTCCTTTCCCTTTTTCATGGGCATGGAGCAGAATCGTGGGTTTGGGCCCCAAATGTGTCTCAGTCTCCTTGTCAATAAAATGGGGAGGTAACAGTAGTAGGCCTCAGAGTTGTAAAGAGTTTATATAATGTGGCAGACTTAGCACAATGCCTAGCATACAGGGAGAGCTCTAAGTGGTAACCTGTATTATGATTACTCCATAACAATAATAGCAAGCAACATGTATTGAGTACTTACCATGTGCCAGGCATTTAAAAGCTTTGCTGGAATATATCATTTAGTCTTTATAATAGCCTTTAGAGATAGGGACTGTCATACTTTCTATTTTGCTGGTGGGAAACTGAGGCACACAATATTGTATCCAAGATCACATAGCAGGATGTTACCCAAGACCCCAGGAGAGGGCACCTGGCAGCTGAAGTGACACCGTCCTGGCAGGGAACGACACCTCTGTTGGTGTCTTCATCAAGGAGGCTCGAAGCACACGCGTGTGCACGCACGCACACACACACCACCAACTGCTGTCACCTCCCAGACCTCCGAAGCCTGCTCTACATCTGAGAGGGAAACGTATCCTTCTCCTTCTCTTTCTCCAGAGGCCTAGAAGGAGGCAAAGCGGAATTTTAAATTTCTAGCAAGAACAGAGGCTCTGCACCCTGCCTTATCGGTCTCTGTTGAAGAGATGGACGTGTTTTATTCTTGCACTGCCGATGGGCAAAGCCCGGAGGAGCAGAACAGAAGGTGTTTCCTCTTCATGCTCACTGAGAAGAGAACTCAGTGCTTGATAGATCTCATTATGGCTTCAGTGACGCGCCATTTCTTTGCGCTGAGGAGAGATTGGGGATGCCTGTGCGGGGGCTTGATGGCTTTGCAGGCAGCTCCTATTAATGCCATAAACTCAGTGGGCAGGGCAGGCCTGGCAGAAGGTGCAATGACGCAAGTCAGGGCGAGTCGTGGCTGGCAGAACCCATGCAACATCTGTCTCCCTGACAGTTCCAACTGCTGGGCTCTCCAGGGCCTTTCTGGTTGGTTCTTACAATCAAAGCCATCCCTGGCCAACTTTTCCTCTGAAACTCCATCGTCGTTCTTCGCGCTGTGTCAGTCAGGATTACATTTGGCTGAAAGCGACAGATCCAAAAGAACAGTGGCTTACATCAGACAACTGATTATTCCTCTCTCACGTAAAAGCCGGGAAGCCGGAAGTCCAGGGCTGGTGTGGAACTTGGTCACGCCTCCAGGGACCCATGCTTTTTTCAGTTTATCTTTTAAACTTCTCCAGGGCCAGGATCATCCCCATGGCACAAGACCGCAACTAGAGCTCCAGACATCACACTCATGTTACTGGCAGGTGGATGGAGGAAGGCATAAAGAAAAAGGTGCTCATCAACCACCTTTTAAGGAAGGTTTCTAGAAGAGCCACGTGACAATTTCACTTAATCACATGGCCACATGTGCCTGCCAAGCAGACTGGGAAACATCATCTTTATTTGGGATGGTTAGGGCCCAGCTAAAAATGGTAGAATCTATGTTATGGGAGAAGGGGAAAATGGTTATAATTTCATGGGACAGTCCACCAATCTCAACCACACCTCCTCACCACCAAACTTCCCAATAGAAGCGAAAACTAACATTTTGTGTAATGCGCTAGGCATCATGGACTTTCCCATAAGCTAGGTCACTAGGTCCTTGGAAAGAAAGTGTAGAGTGGTAGGTAAGTGTTGGATTTCTAATCCTGACTTAGCCATTTACACATGGTGAAAGCTCAGGCAGACGACTAAACCTCAGTGTTCTCACAGACAGAGTGGGTATTACGGTACCCTTATCATAGGGTCATCACGAGGATTGAACAAAAGGGCGGGTAAAGTTCCAGCATACAATGTGTGTCCCTGGCTTTGCCAAGCTTCTGAATCGTCTGAACCTGAGATTCTTCACTGATAAAATACAGATGTGCTTTGTAAGGTGTCGAGGATTAAATGGGATGAACGATATAAAGTATTGGCATAATGCATCGCTCTTAAGAAAAGGTTTCTATTGGGGGTTAATATTATTTAGAACACTCAAAATCCCTGCAAGATGTCAAAATACGATTTTCAAGGAGTTAAAGATATGGCTTTTAAAAAAAATGCCTCTTAGAAAATATAGAATGAATACAGGTCAGAGTCTTATTGAACTCATTAAATATGAGACAAAGATGACAAAGATGATTTATAGACGGTTTGAAGTATTTGTAGGCAAGAAAAAGAACATAGAATAAGATCCTCAGGTTAGGTACAAGTGGTTACTACTCTATGTGCCATGAAGTCCTATGTTATCGTTTTTACCAGGAAGACGTCATCTCCACAATCATCTCTATGGGGCAAAAATCTGCAAGTTAACGTGCAACATTTAGTGGCTGGATCTATTCAATAGCAAACAGCAAAGTCAAATATGGGCAAGTTTTCCCAGAGAATTAAATCTTCCTTGGTGAGCCTGGATGCTTTGGCACGACATTGCAAGGGCATGCAGTCATCTTCTTGTTTTCTTTCCATGTTTTGGAAACATTTTGTTCACAGAAGTAATTCTCAATGATTGAAGAAACAATTGCTGAGTCCCTAACAGTGACCTGGAGGAGAGCAAGAAAGGGCCCCTGCCCTCCACTTTCTCCCTGTCTGGTATGTGTACGTGGTGGGGAGGGGGGGTGTGAATTGTTAAGTTTACTATGTGAACACACAGTTGGCCATCCAACCCCGGGCAGACATCCAGGGCAGCAGAAAGATGAGAAGGAGTCAGGTGGAAAAAGGGGAGAGGAACTTTCCAGACCGAAAGGTCCCTGAGAAATGGCATGGGATGGGGGTGGGGATTGGCACCCAGAGGGAGCTGTAGGCAGCTGAGTCCAGCCAAAGCAGAGCTCTCATGTTGTTACAGATGAGAGGTTAATTAACTTGTTCAAAGTCCCACGGGTAGTAAGAGGAAGAACTGGGCTTGGATCAAGTCCATTCATTTCCCCACACCACCTCTCCTCTCCTGGCTTTTTAAAAATCTGCCCTCGAGGGACCAAAGGTCTGCTCTAGTCATTTGCACTTTGGTATTAATTCAAACCAGTATATTGCTTCTCCTGGGGTGGTTTGAATTCTAGGCCTGTCCTTCTGCAGTGAAATTAAAGGTGTTGACCTGCATTAAAGGAATCCCTGGCATCCCGGTGCTGCTGGAGGAGAGGGAGCTCCCCTGCTCCTGAAATCCCAGCACCCGCAGAACGTCAGACCCAAGCTGCTCGGCAACCAGAAATCAGAGACAGCATGTCTGTTCTATCACCCAGATGTCAGCTCCTCTTACAAGCCCGTTAGGTTTGATGAGAAAATGTTGGCCTCCGGGCCCAAAGATGGAGGTAACAGGATCCTCTGATATATTCAGACTTATATAATTGGATGTGGTTTAATTGCCTGAGAAGTTATGTCAAAACGTGCCCTGGCCTTTGTGGAGCCTGAGATCACGGGTGATACTGGAGGGGGTGGGAAAGAACAGGCTAAACCCAATAGCTCTTACCAGTCCACACTTCACAGTGTCTGTTTCTTAGCAGCACATTAGTCAAGTCCTTGATGCATATGGCGGGGAAGAAACTGTGTTTCATTTCAGCCGGCATTTAAGTAATTCATAATCAGACGCAGCCAATCTGCCTCTTTGCCTTTGGATGCCAACCTTGTTCAAAGAAGGCAGCTCCCCTTGTTTTGCAAACGAACCTCGCACATGGTCATCCCACCTGCACACACAGCCGTGTCTGTGTCTCTGAGCTAGAAAGCATCCCTTCCTTCTCCCACCTTCCAAAATCGTTGCAGGTCCAGCTCAGGTGGAACCACAGCCTTCCTTGGCTGCTCACTTCCCAGAGCAGGGAGCAAAGTGAGGTCTCCGTGGGGCCAGCAGCCTCTTCCTCACCCCATTCATTTAACGGATGTTTAGCAGGTACCTCGTTTTGTGCCGAGCCCCAGGGATGTAGCAGTGAACCAAAGGGCCAGGGGCTCCTGCTTTCACGGAGCTTAGTTCCTGTGGGAAAACTGGTCCCGCTCCAACCATGAAGAGGAACTGTCACTTTAAATTAAGCTACTCATTTACTCAGTTGTTGAATATCAATGAATACCTTCTATGTGTCAGGCACTGTTGTAGGCACTGGGGCTGCACGAGGGAACAGAAGAGACGAAGCCCTTACTCCCTCAAACTTTACATTCTAAAGTACGTGGCTAGACCCTCAGGCAATAAATGTGTCAAGTAGTCAGAAATCCAGGGAACGAGATAAAGGGGCTGGCGGCGTGCATGGTGCTAGTTTAGATACTGTGACTGGGGAAGTCTCTGATGTGGTGGCACTTGGGCAAAGAGCTGAAGGCCGGGTGGGTGGGCGGTTATAGCACTTGGACACGGGGCTTCCGAGGGGCCAGCGCAAGTCTGGATACGGACCCTCCCAGCCATTCCTTGAAAGAAGGAGGGCAACCTCCATGACCTTGTCTTATGGATGAGAAACTGGGCTTCAGAGAAATGATCTCACAGGAAAGAAAGGAGTCTGCAGCCAGGCTGTCCAGCACGGAACCTGCCTGTCCCTTTGTAGAACTGCCGAGCTGTTTCAGAGCGCCCCGGTCGCCACAGGTGGGCTCAGATGTCTGTCCTGCTCACCGCATGCTGACAACCGTGCTGCTTCGTGTCCTGGGGGTGGGTCTCAGGTCTGCTCTCAGGAGCCGTGTGTGACTCTGGGCAAGCTGCTTAACCTCTCTGGCCGTCTGTTTTCTCATCTGTACAGTGGAGATCATAGAACCTACTTTGTTGGGTCGAGGTGAGGCTCATAGGACGAACAGAGCCAACACGTGGGAAACGGTATAGTACGTGTCCCTAGCAGTATGCTGATGGCGGCATGGGGGACACTGGGGGCTGAACTGTGTCCCCCAAAAAGATATGTTGAAGTGTTAATTCCCAGTACTCGGAAATGTGATCTTATTTGATAACGGGGCCTCGTCTGTAATTAAGTTAAGATGAGGTCGTGCTCAATAGGATAGACCCTCACCCACTATGATGGTGTCCATATAAGCAGACAAGACACAGAAATATAGAGACGAGTAGCGTGAACCCATGTGACCATGAGGCAGAGACTGAAGAGATGTGTCTACAGGCCAAGGAATAGCATGGATTCCTGGCAGCGGAAGCTAGGAGGAAGGCATGGGACAGCCTCTCCTCCAGAGCCTTGAGAGAGAGCCTGGCCCTGTGGACGCCTCGACTGCGGACTTCTGACCTCCAGAACTCAGAGAGAATACGTTTCTCCCGCTTTAAGCCACCGGCTGGTGGTACTTCATGACGGCAGCTAGAGGAGCTAATGCAGGGAAGCTGGTAAGTCTCTGGAAGAACGGGGTAGATAGATGGGAGCGGGCGAGCTGTATCCTGCCATGTGTGTGTGGGGATCGGATCCTTAAGGATCTGCTGATAAGTGCGGTTTCGGAGCTCGATGATCACATCCTCAGGGGCCGGTTTGGAAGTGGAGAGAGAAACCTGGAGAAGGTCCTAGTTAAATCCTAAACCAGAGCCTGTCCACCTGTGGCTTTGGCCCACAACGTTCAGGTGGAGTCTTGGGTTACGGCCCGAGTGCAGGGGCTGCCACAGACTTCCTGGCTTAGAGAAGGGGAGAGTCTACGAGCTTTTCTGGACATCAAGCCAGAACGCACAAAGCTGTCTATTTAAATACAGATGAAATTAGAAGCATGGGCCCTCACCAGCACTTACATAAACCCCAGATTGTCAAATTCAAGGGAGAAAGAGTCAGAACGGCCTGGCCGGGGTCTGGGCCAACATTCCAGAGGATTGATTCAAGACAGGGAACAGATTCTGGGGCCCCCCAGCCATCTCCAAGCTGTCTGTAAAAATATCAACACAAGCTCAAGTGAAATCGCCTGGGCAGACACGGTATCATATCCCCGTGGAGATTCAGAATTACAGCATCTTGGGGGGCGAGGGACCTTACGAGTCAGTCCGTCTGGTATGACTGTTGGAAGCGAGGGCTTTGGAAGCAGATGGAGCTGGGTTCAAGTCTGTCTCCTTGACTCTGAGGAGGGCCAGCTCCCAGCCCCATGATCTTGTTCTTCTCTCCTTCTCTGTGGAACAGGCTCCAGCTACTCGCCTCCTGGGATCTCACGATGCTGGTACCGCACTTAGCCGAGATCCATCACCATGACCGACAGAGCCGTAACTCTTGTGATTCTGATTGTCATTGATCTCAACTCCACAGCAATGCTGGGTTCCCCTCTCTGAAGGGCTCTCCTGCCTGTTTCCAAATGTCTCCAGCCCATGTGTCTCTGAATACCTCTGTTAGAACATTCTTTGCTACAGTAAGATGGCTCCTTGTAAGGAAGCTTCCCTCTGCTGAGACATGCTCTGTGTTTACAGACCATCAACTGATCTGGGGCGTGGGCCCTGGGGCCTGCACTCGGACGTGTCTCTGATCTAGTATCTAGGAGCTTACTCAGCCTGTCGGTTAACTATGGGTAGCAAAGGTTATATCACTTTACTTTACCTTTCGGTGCCTTCGCATTCTCCTCTGGGAGATGGTGATGGTGATGACAGTCCCTGCCCCCTACAGTCGTCCTAAGACTGAATTGGAGATCGTACACTTAGAAGAAAGCCTGGTACATAGGAGGTGCTCAAAAATTCGCTGTTACTGAGGTCACACCCATCCCTGGGCTTAATCCTAATTGTGTCCTTCCCCCGATGTGTTTTACTCCTGTACACTGCTTCTCAATCAACCCAGTGACCCACCCCAACACCTGTCTGAGCCTGGGAATCTGGGCGGGCTCCCCAGCAAGCAGCCTATGAGCTTGCCAGGGCCCCACACTTGGTTTAATGCTCTGCAGTCTCCGTCTTGAAGTTCTTCACAAGTTGTGAACAAGGGGCCTCACGGTGTCATTTTGCACTGGCCCCTACCTGGCTGGCCTGCCTGGGAAACTGGCCCCACTGGCCTCTGGCCTCCCTGAGTAGGGAGAGCTAGGCAGGGCTGTCCTCAGCACCGTCTGCTCCTCCCCCTGGCCATTTCCCATTGCATGCAGCAGGACTGGTGAATTTGGGGTTTCGTTGTCCACTGTACCCCCTCTATTCTTTCCTCATTCAACACCCCCTGCTGCATCCCTGGCTCTCCACCCTCTCCTCCAACTTTCCCTGCTTCTGCTTGGCCACCAAGGTCAGGACAGCTCGGCCCTGTGCCAGATCAGGTGACCCGGGCCCTTCAGGGGGCATCCCCCTTCCTTCAGAAGCACCTCTCTCCTTTCCCCACGGTGATGGTGGGAGCCAACTACACTGGTCGGCTTGCTGGGGTGAAAATGGACACTGTGTTTGGCAGAGTGGGAATCGCAGTGGCCTTTACAAATTCATAAAGATGGTAGAGTAAGAATTCCAGTTTCTGAGCCCAGATGTGGGGTGTGAGACTCAACAAAGGGCTCCTGGCCAAGGGGCGCCTGAGTGAAGGATTGGTGGGCATCGAGCTTCGTACCCAATCATGAAGGAAATCAGGATGGATCTATTCCCGTGCTTTCAACTGGAGAGCTGGGCCATCTGTCATGTCCCCAGGGTCAGGCGTTGTCTCCCTTCTCTTGTCCTTTAGAAGATCAGAAAACTGGGTTAGTGCTTAGCAAATGAAGTGGCCACCAGGAATGTTTTGGTCCTGCTTACCACGTACGAAGATGTGCCGGGAAAGCAAGTGGATTGAAGATGAAACAAGGCTGCGTGTGCTTTGAGCAGAAAAAGAGCTGAGGGGTCTGAACTTGTAGAAAACTCATATCCCACCAAATGGTTCCCCCTGGAAGAAAGACACCAGCTAGACAACGGGAGTGAAAGCCGCCTGCGTCCCTAAAGCAGGGCTGGGGGTGGGAAGGAAGCTCTTCGCTGGCTGTCAGAATGAGAAGAGCAGTCAGCAGGGGCTCTGCCTTAGGCGTGGGCCCGTGGGATCCCTGAGGCTGGGGCTCAAGCTCCGTAAAGGCGGGACATAAGGCCTGGAAGTCCATTCGGGCTGCTTCAATTCAAGGACCCCAGGCTCCTGCAATCAGGCACCGAGCCCAAGAATGGCAGATGGGGTGCTGGGATAATCCTTCTCCCATTTCACACTTAGTGAACTGGCTTTCAGCTGGAAGGACGGCTCCCGAGGGCACACTCCTCCTCTAATCATGCTGGGGCAGAGCCTTCTCAGGGTTCCCCTGGTAACCAGAGACTCCTAAGGGGTGAGAGGGTTGGAGGGGGTGGGGGCTCAGGCCCTGAGGGCATCTCCAAAGGGCAGTGCAGCTGGAAAGCAGGGGTGTCCCTGACTCCTGGGGCACCTCCAGCTACTGCAATCTGCCCCATGACTCAGAGAGCCTGGAGGCCTGAAGAAGGTCCTTAGGGCTTAGTGACAGTCTGCAAAGCTGCTGTCTGCTTGCTTCTCCAGAACCCAGACGTTTCACCAGCATAGGCCCTAGAGACCCGAAGTCCTGTTGTCCGTGGAATGTTTACTCAGCCTCAAGGCACAGTGACTGCAGAGCGAGAAAGGCAACTTCTCTAACCCCACCACACCCAGGGATGTGAAACCAGGACTTGATCCAGAAGGAGGCTGGGGGGGGGAGGGGGGGACAGCCACATTCCCCAAGGTCTATCCTTGGGCTGGGGTTTTAAGCTGCCAAGCTCCAAAATGGGCTGGGGAATGCCATGGAGACCTGGCCCTGCAGGACAGAGGGGTGTGAGAGGAGAACCCCAACTCCTGACAGGCCCTGGGATGGGGGTAAGAAGAGACTAGGCTTGGCCATGGGGACAAGGGCCTTGAGTCCTCACCTTTCCACCCACTCCCTGGTCAAGTGTGGGCCGGGCACTTCCCCTCTCTGGGCCTGGTTCCTCATTTTGAACTCAGAGGCGCTGGAACAGTCTCCCATGGGAGCTCCCAGCTCCAATTTTTTGATGATTTGAGTTTACCATGTCCTGATCTGGCTTTGCAGAGAGCCTGTGGGGAATGAGGAAGTTGCAGAGAGCTGACTGGTGATTGCCCCGGAGGGTCTGGGGCCAGCAGGAAAGCTCCCTCTGCCCAGGCCCCACATGGCAGCTGTGGGTATAGGATTTGCTGAAATGCAGTGGGGAAGAAGATGGGCTCATTAGATTTCTCCATGTACACCGGGTGCCTTTCATAGCTGAGTGTCCTGGGGAGGGGAGGGTTGAGAAGGCAGCTCAGCAGGGCCGGAAGCCCTGTGTCTGAAGGCCGGGCTGACACTAAAATGAGGCAGTAGAAATATTTAATGACACGGAAAAATGTTCAGTGATAAGGTGAAAAAAGCAGGTTATAAAAAGCAGCATATGTAGGACAATCCTCTTATTATGGGGAAGAAATATTTCCCTCTAAATGGGCTCCCGCGCGTGCACGTGTGCACACACACATGCAAGGAAAAAGTCCTAAAACGCAAGAAGTGATTATCTCAGTGTGTTGGGACTACCTACAGCTTTTCCCCCCTTTTCTTCCTTCCTTCCTTTCTTTCTTTCTTCTTTCTTTCTTTCTTTCTTTCTTTCTTTCTTTCTTTCTTTCTTTCTTTTTTGTTTGCTGTGCTTTCCAAGCTTTCAAACTAAAAAGAATTTTTTTTTTCTTCACAGAAGGCTTGGGGTACTAATCCTAACAAATACGTTGGCTTCATTATACACAGGAAGTTCCTGCCCACAACTTGGCTGAAGGTCCAGGTCCTAGGTGGCCACGTCTTAATTTATACCAACCCATGGTGGTTTTAGAATTTCACCATTGGAGTGATTTAGCGGGATAATCTGATTGGGAAGTTGAAGTTACATTCAAAATAAATGGAGAAAACATCAATTATTCATATAAAAGACTATGGGAGAGGCTAAACCTTCCATAACATTCTCCTCAGTGTCAGCCATTAAACTTCCTAGCACTTCCTGTCCCATGGCCCTGCCTGGGCACAGCTGATTGGGCCGGCTGTGATCAGCTGACCCTGCCACAGCCAATCTGTAGGTCGGCCAAATCCCTGTACGAAAAAGATGAGTCGGCCCATCAAATTCTCTCCAAAGGATTTGAACTGAGAAATTAAAAAAGAGTGAGGCAGTTAGCAGTGGGAATAGTAGGTGAAAGGACTTGAGACGTAGCACAATGATAGGGAGGGCCATGAGGAGTGACAGACGGATTATGAGAAAGTAGAAATAATTATTAAAATGAATAAGCAAAAGCCATGAAAGCAGAGCCATGAGTTTGTAAAAAGTTTACAGAGATTAGAGGCAAGAAGAACCCAAATGGTAAGAGAAAAGAGGAGAAGTTCAAGAGACCAAAGTTGCCACGTTTCTTCTTAGTTTGGGTTCTCTGAGAGGCAGACTCTGAGACAAGGATCTGAGCGCAAATTTGCACTCAAATTATTGGGGCAGTGGCTCCAGGAAACTGCAGAAGAGGAGTAGGAAGGGATATGGGCAAGGAAAGGCAGCCAAAATATGGTGCATTGTCAAGCCTGCCGCGGAAGGAGGAGACAGGGTCTTATTTTCGGGGAATCTGAATATGTGCACCTGGGTTAGCCCCGGGCAAGAGGCAAGGGGGTTGGGGCGTCTATGCGGCAACTCCTGGGCATCACTGGTGGAGGGCTGTGCCCATACACTTTGATTCCCTGGCACTCTGACCTGCTGCTTGTAAGAAGAGCTGACTCCACGCACCTGGCTGGCACCGTTGGTTAAGTATCTGGCTCTTGGTTTTGGCTCAGGTCATGATTTCGTAGGTCCTGAGATCAAGCCCCCCCATCGGACTCCACACTCAGTGGGGAGTCTGCTTGAGATTCTCTCCCTCTGCTTCTCCCCCCACTCATATGAGTGCTCCCTCTCTCTCTCTCTCTCTCTGAAATAAATAAATCTAAAAGAAAGGGAGG